>NC_056442.1:27348149-27449011 GCF_018296145.1 Oncorhynchus tshawytscha
AGTACTGTACAGTAATGATGATTATACTATACATGTTGATGAGAACTAGAACCCTCACAGTACTGTACAGTAATGATGCTTATACTATACATGTTGATGAGAACTAGAACCCTCACAGTACTGTACAGTATGAGTGATTATACATGTTTTTATGTCATTATTATTGCAGCCCTGGAGTTTCTGGAATTCGTTTGGTCTCTACTTTCTATTTTTCACAATTAAATTACTATATGCGAAGATATATAAAAAAGAAAGGCTATTGAAGCACATTTCTGATTCATTCTTGTGACATATACTTTAGTACAGTCAAAGTCAAAAGGTGTTATTCTTATTCTGTAATGAAATACTGATTTATGTGAAATCATTCAAACTTCAAGGAGAAGTTCCTCATTTATGTAATGCTCCCTGTTAGTGTTTTTTAGATCAGTGTGTTATGAGTGACAATGTATGCTTTCTGAGTGAGAATTGTTAACAGTGTTCTGGTCGAACAAGCTTATTTTAAGACATGAAGTGTTTTGGTGGTTTGAGTGAGTTTTGGAGGTGAGATGAACTGTTTGGCCAAGATGCATGTTGGTAATGCAGACCGTGTGAAGAGTTTTGAAGAAGTGGCTTCAGTATTGACCGATGCTTGCTAGCAATTGAAGAAAACTGTAAGTGATGTCCGTATCGCCGTAGACAACACCACTGCTGTCATCCTGACCTCCCAAGCTTTTATTCAAGTTGGATCCTCTTTGGATACCGACAGCAGGTACTTTTGGAAGACATTGCTTGGACTGTAGCCTTTTCCCGCGATCCATCAAACACGTTTGGTGTTTCGTCATAGTGGTCTCTGATTTGTGGTCAGACTCGCTCAGGTGGAACAAACTTAAAACGTGCGCCTTTCTTCAATTCTGATTCGAATGTCGTTGAGAAAACAGAAGTGTCAAGGATTTTTTTTTCTCTCTCGCAAACATCTTTCTGAATGTAAAAGTCATCTATCTTTTCAAAAGTATCTTAATCTGATTACAATATGTTTGCTGGTAATGTAACAGATTACAGTTCGTTTTTTTTATTTTTTTTAAATGTAATCTGTTACTCCACCACCCCTGCTAATGAATATGACCAACGTGTCCTGGACTGGAGTCAACATGGCTTAGCTTCAGCTTCTCTCACCTTCAAATGCTTTTGTCAGAGCTTTTTTTTTTTATCTCTTCAGACCTTTTTTATTCTCGCTCCAAATATGGTGAATTATTAATGGAATAAATAAAGCAGCATGAAAGAGAGACTGTCCTGGTCCAGTCAAGTCATGTGTGTGCGTGAGGAACCTGGAGCCTCCGGTGATTGAGTATTTGTGTGTAACTGCATTAATGTGTCTTTTGTTGTGGCCTTTACATACAACAACAAAGCTAGAATGTGAGAAGTGGACATATTGGCAACAGGCTTTAGCAAATAGAGATGGTGAAAAGCAAAGAAGACAGGATGGCCCAACAATATACACGTCAGCTACTACAGCGACTGAAATGACTAATTGCAGTTAGTTTTAGAGTGGGTGGCAAGGAATAAATTAAAGTTAAAAAAGTTAAACCTGGTTAGTTAAACCTGGTTAAAGCCAGGTTTTTCTGGTTGGTTTCCAACATCTCACAACCTAGAGCCTAAACGTTTAATCTTGTGAGAACTAAGTTTATTTAGCCCTAAATATTTCTAAAACTAAAAGCATTGTATTTGGGATAAAACACTCACTAAAACCTAAACCTCAACTAAATATTGTAATAAATCATGTGGAAATTGAGCAAGTTGAGATGATTAAACTGCTTGGAATTACCCTGGATTGTAAACTGTCATGGTCAAAACATGTTGATACATTAGTAGCTAAGATGGGGAGAAGTCTGTCCATAATAAAGCGATGTTCTGCCTTTTTAACAGCACTATCAACAAGACAGGTTCCACAGGCACTAGTTTTGTCACACCTTGACTACTGTTCAGTCGTGTGGTCAGGTGCCACAAAGGACTTAGGAAAATTGCAATTGGCTCAGAACAGGGCAGCATGGCTGGCCCTTGGATGCACACAGAGAGCTAATATTAATAATATGCATGTCAATCTCTCCTGGCTCAAAGTGAAGGAAACTTCATCATTACTTGTATTTATGAGAGGTATTGACATGTTGAATGCACCGAGCTATCAGTCGAAACTACTGGCACACAGCTCAGACACCCATTCATACCTCACAAGAGGTCTCTTTACAGTCCCCAAGTCCAGAACAGACTATTGGAGGCATCGAGTAACTGATGCAAGCAGTCAAATTTGATTTAAGAAACAGCAGGGACTGTGAAGCAAACACACACACACACACACACACACACACACACACACACACACACACACACACACACACACACACACACACACACACACACACACACACACACACACACACACACACACACACACACACACACACACACACACGCATACTAGCCCAACGCTCTAGCCACTAGGCTACCCTGCCGCCCCATATGCACTATACACACACATACACATGGATTCAGTACTGTAGATATGTGGTAGTGGTGGAGTAGGGGCCTGAGGGCACACAGTGTGTTGTGAAATCTGTGAATGTATTGTAATGTTTTAGAATGGAAGAGTAGCTGCTACCTTGGCAACAGCTAATGGGGACCCATAATAAATACAAATAGAAGAAAGTGAGATTTGAGAGTTTAGGCTGATAGTTCCGCCCCTTGTGAACTATCCAAAGTTTAGACTGAGCCCCCTTACATTATATAAATATAGCACTGCCGTATAACCCTTTCTGCTACTGTTGGTTTTGCAGCCTAAGCAGGAAAAGTTGTAATAAACATCCAGGTGTTAATAATGGACAAAGGGAGAATCCTCTGAGCCAATGGTGTTGGCCGTTACAGAATAGTGAGGATACAGGCTGTGTCTCGAATGACACCCTATTCCCCATGTAGTGTACTACTTTTTTTTAACCAGAAGTAGTGGTTGTAAAGGGTGTAGTTAGTGGACAGTAAAGAGCTCTGGTCAAAAGGTTTGCACTATGGAGGAAAAGTTGTCATTTGTGATGCATCCATAATATGCAGAGGTTTATGTACAACGAATATTGAGTCTGAAATGTTCAGTCATTTTCCCTCTCCTCTTTGTGTTGTCAGTTTTTCACAGACCCCTGTGCCAGCAGCCCCTGTTTCCATGGCAACTGTAGCCGCAGTGGTGAGGGCGAGGCTTACACCTGCGAGTGCAGCGAGGGGTACAAGGGGGAGAAATGTGAGCAAGCCACCTTGGACCTGCTGCCTGTCTCCAATTGGGACCCTGCCACACCCGCCATTCCCACAACCGCCCCTCAGCCCTCCCAGCCAACCATGGTGTCCACTACAACGCAGGCCCCTCCCACGCTGCAGCCGTGGCAGCCTAAGGCTGGACAGAGACTCTTGGTGGTGCAGTGGGAGAAAGAACAGGTCAGAGATGAATGCTACATGTACTCTATTAGTCACAACAGACCAGCTGATCAGCTAGCTAGGTTCAGAGTTCACATAACTTCTTTATTTGTCCTATAAAATAATGACATTTAGCCTCTTGCTGCCTCGTGTGTGTATTTTCATGTGTATGTTTGTATGTGTGTGTGTGTGTGTGTATGTGTGTGTGTGTGTGTGTGTGTTCCTGTTGCAGGTGACAGAGGGACTGCATTGTGTTAGTCCTGAGCTGTGTGAGCTGACCTCTGGAACTCTGACTCTCTCTCTAGAGGTGCCCGAGGAGACTGCCATCAAGTAAGAGTACTGGTACCTTCCTGTGTGTGAGTGCATGTCTCTGTGTGTGTATATATGTTTGTGTGTGTGTGTGTTTACATAGTGCTCTCCCTCTCTCCCCTGTGTGCTCCAAATCTCCCTTTCCCTCTCTTCATCTCTCCCCTGTTTATCCTAACCTCTTCCTCTCTCCCCTGTTTATCCTAACCTCTTCATCTCTCCTGTTTATCCTAACCTCTTCCTCTCTCCCCTGTTTATCCTAACCTCTTCATCTCTCCCCTGTTTATCCTAACCTCTTCCTCTCTCCTGTTTATCCTAACCTCTTCATCTCTCCTGTTTCTCCTAACCTCTTCCTCTCTCCCCTGTTTATCCTAACCTCTCCCTCTCTCCCCTGCTTATCCTAACCTCTTCATCTCTCCCCTGTTTATCCTAACCTCTCCCCCTCTCTCCTGTTTATCCTAACCTCTCCCCCTCTCTCCTGTTTATCCTAACCTCTTCCTCTCTCCTGTTTATCCTAACCTCTTCCTCTCTCCCCTGTTTATCCTAACCTCTCCCTCTCTCTCCTGTTTATCCTAACCTCTTCTCCTCTCCTGTTTATCCTGACATCTCCCTCTCTCTCCTGTTCATCCTAACCTCTCCCTCTCTCTTCTGTTTATCCTAACCTCTCCCTCTCTCTTCTGTTTATCCTAACCTCTCCCTCCCTCCCCTGTTTATCCTAACCTCTCCTTCTCTCCCAAGTGAACTGTAGTTCTGCATAAAACCACACTGGAGACTGCACTACATCTGTCTTCCCTTGAGATCATTGTCTTATGATTATCGTGCTGTGTCATTTACATGGAACTTGCAGTCTTTCATTATTTAGTCAGCCACCCGATGGTAGAAAATGACCTCCATTGTGTTGCCCAAGTATAGTGCCTGACTGCAATGTGTTCTGATTTAAGCAAGCATCCTAAATGTCCTTTATTGGTCATGCAAAGTGGTAGGTGTCCATTTATAGTGTGTCTTTAAGAATGACGGGGGAGTGGAGACATAAGAGGTCTTTATCAGCACAACAGTGTCTGCTCTTGGTTGCATGCAAATATAGTTTTTGTGTTGTGTTGGTGTGCTGTCTAATTACTGATGGCGCCTGCGCTTGTGCAAGCTCACATGCAGACACACACACGCAGACACAAACTGAAAGTGACATCAATTTAGGAATGCTAATGAGAACGAGGCTGAATGGAAGATGGCTACAGAGAGAGAGAGAGAGAGAGAGATGAGATTGCTTCTTTACTTACTTCAAATTGTAGTCGTACATACACAGCTTACAGCATGTATATAAGGTACAGTGAAATGCTTGCGTGCTATAGCTCCTTCAACAATGCAGCACAATAATCACTATCAATAATAAAAAAGTATAATAAAAAATAACAAGTTGTCAGGTCTTTGCAGGGAGTCAGCTAGGGTTTGCTGTTCAGCAGTCTGATGGCCTGGTGGTAGAAGCTGTCTCGGAGCCTGTTGGTTCGAGAACCGATGCTTCGATACTGCTTGCCAGATTGTAACAGAGTGAACAGTCCATGGCTCGGATAACTAGGAGTCCTTGGTGATCTTCCAGGCCTTACTCTGATACTGCCTGGTGTAAATGTAATGGATGTCAGAGAGCTCGCCCCCCAGTGATGTATCGATCCTCAATGAGGACCCCCAAGAATTTTGTGGATTGAACGCGGGATAATCGATTTCCTAATAGAAAATGTAGAATCACGAGCATGTAAAAGCGTTTTAATAATTCAAATTGGGCTGTCAAATGATTTAACTAATGAATCGAGTTAATGGCATTAGTTAATCGCGATTTGCTCATGTGTGGCCCTAAATAAATATTTCTCCATTTAAAAAGCAGTGCAGAGTTACAGGCATATTATGCTTTGATTGTAAGGGACGGAAACACAAAATGATCTACATCAGAATGTTTAAATAGCATTTTCACCATAAACAACACAAAATGATCTACATCAGAATGTTTAAATAGGATTTTCACCATAAACAACACAAAATGATCTACATCAGAATGTTTAAATAGCATTTTCACCATAAACAACACAAAAGTCACTGTAACATACAGCTATTAATGCTCCCAATGTTTAAGTAGGCCTACTCCCTCTTATCAATGTATAAGTAGGCCTACTCCCTCTTATCAATGTTTAAGTAGGCCTACTCCCTCTTATCAATGTATAAGTAGGCCTACTCCCTCTTATCAATGTATAAGTAGGCCTACTCCCTCTTATCAATGTTTAAGTAGGCCTACTCCCTCTTATCAATGTTTAAGTAGGCCTACTCCCTCTTATCAATGTTTAAGTAGGCCTACTCCCTCTTATCAATGTTTAAGTAGGCCTACTCCCTCTTATCAATGTTTAAGTAGGCCTACTCCCTCTTATCAATGTATAAGTAGGGCCTCTTATCAACTAGGCCTACTCCCTCTTATCAATGTTTAAGTAGGCCTACTCCCTCTTATCAATGTTTAAGTAGGCCTACTCCCTCTTATCAATGTTTAAGTAGGCCTACTCCCTCTTATCAATGTTTAAGTAGGCCTACTCCCTCTTATCAATGTTTAAGTAGGCCTACTCCCTCTTATCAATGTTTAAGTAGGCCTACTCCCTCGTATCAATGTTTAAGTAGGCCTACTCCCTCTTATCAATGTTTAAGTAGGCCTATTCCCTCTTATCAGTGTTCTTGAAGTTTACACTTGCGCACAGCACACACACGCGCTATTTTAAAATGGCCCACGACATGCACACGAATCCGCGGCAGAAAGAAAAAATATAACTCTGGTAATATCGGGCATAACTTTTACATGATTCTGGCCAGAGGCACACAGTCTTCAGCCATTTTAATGCACAAGCATTGACTGTAGCTGTGTTCCATGTTGTGTTCTGTGCTTAAAAGGGTCTGAGGGTCTGTTACTAAAACACATGTTCTTGAACGTTTCCATGCTGTGAAGAAATGGAGACATGATTTATACGGTGTAAACGATAAACAGGTTGCGCATAACTTTGACGGCCCTAATTTTAAGACACCTTATTTGCTTTAAACCAGTCGTCTAAATTTGTTTTATTACGAATGAATTTTAACGATCAATTTCTGACCATCTTTATCAGACAGAAAGATGTTGGTGTCATCAGCAAACAATATAAAGTGTACAATCAATCAAAATTGACATTAACATACATTTAAAACGCTATGGACCAAGGATCAAACCTTGAGGAACTCCACAGGGCATGTTCTTGAACTCCGATACTGCGCCACGAAACAAACTGTTTCCTATAAACCAAGTAGCTCCTAAACCAGTTCGAGGTCTCTATTTCGAAGCCCATAAGTTTGTAATTTATGCAACAACAAAAAAATTGTCAGCAGTATCGAAGGCTTTCGAAAGGTCAATGCTTTCTTATTTACTTATGTGTGTGTGTTTTATTTATCTGTGAGTGACTCAGCCAGTGGGAGGAGTCTGGGAGTGTAGCTGGTCTTGTGTTGAGTTAGAGTGCATCTGCTTTGCTGACACTCTCTGTCTGTGCAGAGAGACTGTCTCTTCAAGTAATTGGCCCAAAGTCAGATGAGTAATGGCCCTTGACCACATCAGTCATAACTCTACTCCCTGGGCTTCAGGGCTGTACAGTCACCACAGTGAGCATTATAGTACCCCCCACTGAGACAGACAGGAACAGGCATTACTCATGTCCACCATCCCATCCTACTAGCACAGGGTTTTGTGTGTTTTATAAAAAACGTATACAGTCCCTTCAGAAGGTATTCATACCCCTTGACTTATTTCCCATTTTGTTGTGTTCTCACGCATCTACACACAATATTCCATAATGACAAAGTGAAAGCAGATTTATTGAAATTGAAATACAGAAATATCTACTTTACATAAGTATTCACACCCCTGAGTCGATACTTCACACCCCTGAGTTAATACTTTGCCGGCGATAACAGCTTTGAGTAATTTTTGGGTATGTTTGTATCAGCTTTGCACATCTGGATTTGTGGATTTTCTCCCATTCTTCCTTGCAGATTTTCTCAAGCTCTGTTAAGTTAGATGGGGAGTAGCGGTGAACAGCATTTTTCACAGATTTCTAGGCTTTGACTCAAGGACTTTCACATTCTTGATCTAAAGCCATTCCAGCATTGCTTTGGCTGTATGTTTGGGGTCAAATCTTCACCCCCAGTCCAAGGTTGTTTGCACTCTGAAGCAGGTTTTCATCAAGGATCTGCTTGTATTTGGATCCATTAATTGTTCTCTCTATCCTTACCAGTCTCCCAGCCTCTGCCACTGAAAAGCAACCCCATAGCATGATGCCGCCACCACCATTTTTCACGGTAGGAATGGTGTTAGATGGGTGCTGAGCTGTGCCTGGTTTTCTCCAGACATACCACTTTGCATTCAGGCCAAAGAGTTCAATTTTTGTCACATCAGACCACAGAATAATTTGCCTTATGATCACAGAGTTGTTCACATGTGTTTTTGCAAACTCCAGGTGTATTATGTGGCTTCCGTCTGGCCACTCTCCCATAAAGCCCAGATTGTTGAAGTGCTGTAGAGACTGTTGTCCTTCTAGCAGGTTCTCCCATCACAGCCAAGGAACTCTGTAGATCTGAGTGGTCATTGGGTCCTTCTTGCACAGTTGCTCAGTTTGGATGGACAGCCAGCTCGAGGCAGAGTCTGGGTAGTTTCACATTTTTTCAATTTCCCAATGATGGAGCCCCGGTGCTCTTGGAAACTTTCAACACTCTTGAAATTGTTTCCCAGATATATGCCTCATCACAATTCTATCTCGGAGATCTACGGACAGTTCATTGGACTTCATGTTATAGTTTCTGCTCTGACATGCACTGTCAACTGTGGACCCTGCTATAGGCGTGTATGTTTCGTTCTAAATCATGTCCAAACAATTGAATTGGCCACAGGTGGACTCCATGTCAAAGAGGAACAAAGAAATTGGATGCACCTAAGTTCAATTTGGAGTGTCATAACAAAGGTGTGTGAATACTTATTTAAGTTAGATATTTCTGTATATCATTTTTTTTTAAATCAATTTGCTCAAATGTAAAAAAACAAACATGTTTTCTCTTTGTCATGATGGGGTGTGTAGATGAGTGTGAATTTTTGTAATTGTATTATTTTTAAATATTCTGGCTGTAACAACAAGATGTGGAATAAATCAAGGGGTATGAATACTTTCTGAAAGCACTGTAGCAGGCTGGTAACAAAAGTGTTTGGCTCAGACTCTCTTTCTCTCTTATACTCTCTATCCCCCTCCCCTCTCCCCTCTCTCTCCCTCTCTCTTCAGGATTGTGGTGAATGTGAGTGGCGCTCCCGTCCTGTGGCGTGTTGACAAGGATGGCTTCCAGCATTCCTCCTTGGTGGAGGGGACCATCATGTGGTTCCAGCAGGTCTCAGATGGACTGGTGGTCCCTGACCACTCCCTCCCCCTGGGACACAACTACTTCCTCAGTAAGTAGGAAGCAATTCCACAACTACAATAATACTGCTACAAAAAAAACTATATGGATTCGGGAGGTGGGGGGTGGAAAACATGGTTTCCGGGTGGGGAGGGAGAATGCGGGCGGGTAGATGTGGAGGAGGGGTGGTTTGAGTTATCTTTGCATGCATTTCCTTGATAGTGTTTGTACCTGTACCCCCAAAAAAAAAAAAAAAAAAAAAATTATATATATATATATATATATACTTAACTAAATTAAAAGTTGGTCACAAACAAAAAAAATTGTATGGAGGAAGGAACTTTCTCCTGTTATTCTCTCCTCCTGTCCATCTTGTGGGAAACCTAGACACATGTAGCAAGCACTTGTTTACCTACCACTGGTGCGTATGTTTTATGGTAAGAGGTTACAATCTCCTAAGAAATGAATCCAGTAGCACATCTGATGGTGTAGTGCATAAGACACAATTACTTCCTCAGTAAGGCCCCTCCTCCATCTCAATTTACTTACTTATGTAATCCTATTGGTTCCCATGTGGAACAGAAGGCTTTCCGCCACTTCAATACAACTGTTAAAAACCATATGGAGGAATATAGGTTACTCTATTCTGTCTGTCCATTTGGTGGTAAACATATATTCATATGTGTTATGGCACTATGACTTCCATATTTCCAAACCTGTCATTGGTGCATACTGTATTTTGGGTTAGAGATGGCTATCTTCAACTCCAAGGGAATGGATCCTTGCATAGCACATAGCACATCTAGTGATAAAAGTGCATATAATACACATTGATACGTAGAACATACGTGTAGTTTATTGGTATAAGGTACCTCAAAGTCAGAGCCATGAATAAGATAGTATGATATTCCATCATGTTTTCAATTTTACCATTCACATTCTCTGCTGTGTTCCGAGTTGCCTGGATCAGTCATTTGCATGAAATGTCAATCAAGAACACAATATCCATAAAATCCATAAACAGTATGATAATGGCTCATTTGTATGGGGGTGGCACACATAAACACTTGGCTCTGGAATTCAATTTTGTTATCTTTCTGCATATTTTATCGCTAAGTCTTTCTATTTTCAATGAGGAATGTTACAGTAACGTACGCCCTGAGGGTTTGGTAGATTCCAGCAGGTGTGGCGTCATAATTGGTGTCCTGCCCTTTAGTGAATTTTCTACTTGACCCCTGTGCGTGACCTCCATAACAACACAGCTTTGTCATGTCTCAGCTTGTCTGTCCACTGACCTTGTGCTGGCTGAAGACACTCTGCCTGAGATCCTGCGGCTCTGTCTGAGGAGATGGTGTTTGTGGGGAGGCAACATCAAGAGAGAGGGGGGAGAAGAGAGAGAGATAGAGGGAGAATGAGGGGGAGTGAGGGACGGGAGAGAGGAGAGGAAGGGGAGAGAGAATTAAAGAGAGTTTCGTGTTTGGCGGTTTACCACTCTGGATAATAAATGAGTCACATCCTTGAGAGCAAGACTGCTGTGGAGCTGTGTTTATGTCTGCTTGTGTGCATCCCACATAATCTGCCTCACATGCAAAAACATGCACTACACACACACACGTGCACACACGTTCTCACTCGCGCACACACGTTCCCACACGTGCACACACGTTCCCACTCGTGCACACACGTTCCCACACGTTCCCACTCGTGCATGGATGCATGTACGTACATGAGACAGATGGTGTGAATGAAATACTGATGGTGGCATACAGAGTGGACTGTAAAATATACATGTACAGTGAGGGGAAAAAGTATTTGATCCCCTGCTGATTTTGTACGTTTGCCCACTGACAAAGAAATGATCCGTCTATAATTTTAATGGTAGGTTTATTTGAACAGTGAGAGACAGAATAACAACAACAAAATCCAGAAAAACGCATGTCAAAAATGTTATACATATTTGACCCCTCTGCAAAACATGACTTAGTACTTGGTGGCAAAACCCTTGTTGGCAATCACAGAGGTCAGACGTTTCTTGTAGTTGGCCACCAGCTTTGCACACATCTCAGGAGGGATTTTGTCCCACTCCTCTTTGCAGATCTCCAAGTCATTAAGGTTTCGAGGCTGACGTTTGGCAACTCAAACCTTCAGCTCCCTCCACAGATCTTCTATGGGATTAAGATCTGGAGACTGGCTAAGCCACTCCAGGACCTTAATGTGCTTCTTCTTGAGCCACTCCTTTGTTGCCTTGGCCGTGTGTTTTGGGTCTTTGTCATGCTGGAATACCCATCCACGACCCATTTTCAATGCCCTGGCTGAGGAAGGAGGTACTCACAAGATTTGACGGTACATGGCCCCGTCCATCGTCCCTTTGATGCGGTGAAGTTGTCCTTTTTACAGTGTGCGTGTTTAATGCTACGTTTAGACAGGCAGCTCAATTCTGATTTTTTTCTCTCACTAATTGCTCTTTTAACCAATCAGTTCACCTCTGAAAAAGATCTGATGTGAAAAGATCTGATGTGATTGGTCAAAAGACCAATTAGTGAAAAAAATATCAGAATTGGGCTGCCTGTCTAAACACAGCAGGGGTGTGACTGCATGGGAGTGCTGCATACAAGAAGAGCAGTGACTGTGCATTTGTGAGCTTGTGTTGTGAGGAACAGACGTCACTGGGCTGATCTAACCAGAAAATGGCGAGGTGTTAGGGGACCAGCTTGTACAGACTCCTGATTGGCTGCAGGGCTTTGCTGTGGCAATGACTTATCCTGGCTGTGCTCACACCTTATTGGCTCAGAGCAGGTTCATAACGATGACTGTTAATCTTCACTTTGAGTCTATTTTAAAATGGATGCTTCTGTTTTGATTCATATTTGCTCACATGGCCTTTTCTTCAACATTTCTCTAATAGTTGGTCGCCGAGGAATCAATTTTTCTTTTGCAGTGGCAGCTAGAGGTGTCTTATCCAGGCAATGATCCATATGCAACCCCTCCTAGAACATTTGTCAAACGTAAGGTGTTCTGGTCAATGTTGCGCACAATGATGTTCATCTTCTGTTAGTTTAAACAATCTTCTTTGCAAGGAACCATCACTTCTCTCTGCACCTAGCCTCTGTACCTAAGTCCTTGTCGACCCCTCACCCCCCAACCACCATTTTCTCTCTAGTTAAATAGGCAATTTGTTCAATATTGCTCACATGTAGTCAGCCTTTTCATATTTATCAAGGTGAATCAGCTAGGACCTTAGAATAACAGTTTTTTCTCTCTCCTGTTGTAGGTGTGTTGCGCATGGGCGCCCCCAGTGGCTCGGAGGTCACCCTGCGTCTCAATCTGACAGTGAAGGCCAGCAGCTGTGTGGAGCCTGGCAGCCGCTTCAGCGACCCACAATGCTCTGGGAAGGGGAAGTGCATCACTCAGCCCTCTGTGGTAAGAGGTCAGGGATCAGATATGTGATGTCAGCTGCCCTTGAGTTGGTGAATCAGTCCCTTGTCTTTGGGCTTGATCCTGTGAACAATATTTCAAGGCTTAAAATGTCACTCTCAATATTCAGAAAACAGGTTTTCCCCTCAGTATACTGGAAGGTAACTGCTGTAATTCAGCAGAATATTGTAAGATTGCGATACTATTGTCTTGATGATACACTATGCGGTAACATAGCAACAGGAGACTGAGAGGAGAAAAAGATATGCAAGACAGAATAAAGACCATGCCTTATTGCCAGAAAGGTATTGTGGGATGGAGACAGAGTTCTTAAGTCCTGCATCTCTACTACTCCCCCTCTAGCTAGGTCCCTAGGGGCGTCACTGTTAGCACACTGATCACTGCTGCACAGAGGAGTAGAGAGAGGAAATGGAGAGAACCAAGGTGAAGAGTGAGAGAAAAGTAAAGAGAAGAGAGGAAGGGAGGGAGAGGAGATGCGTGATAGACTGAGGTCCTGCTAACTCGTTCCCTCCCCCCTACAGGTGCATTGTTACAGGGTGATTTAGCACACCACACTATGGGGAGCTGGGAGGAAAAGGGCATCGGTAGGGTGTACAGGCCTAACAATAGAGAATCGCAGAGCCCCATGTAGCCCCAGTATCCAGAACCATCCCAGTGATGTATAAAGTGTTTTGAGTCAGGATGTGACAGTGACCCCGTGTCCCCTCTGACCTCTAGAGCACCTTCTTCTGTGAGTGTGAGGATGGTTACTCTGGGATATTCTGTGAGGAGTTTGATGCCTGCCGCCTTAGGCCCTGCCAGAACTACGCCATCTGTAGTGACTTGAGGCAGGGGGACGAGGGCCGTAACTTCAGTTGTATCTGCCCTCCAGGTAACTACTGTGTGTGTGTGTGTGTCTCTCTGTACATGCGTATGAGCGTGCATCACAGGAGCCTGCTGAGGGGAGAGCGGCTCATAATACTGGCCGGAACGGTGCAAATGGAATGGCATCAAACACTTGCAAATCAAAAGTGGTTGATGTATTTGACACCATTCCACCGATTCCTCTCCGCCATTACGAGCCCGCTCTGCCCAACCTCATGTGGAATGCATGCCTGCGTGTGTGTGTGAGTGTCTCCAAATGAAATAGGGAATGCAGAGAAGAATGCAACCTTTCAACTTATCAACTAGATGTGTTTGGGGCCCGGGCCAGTGAGTGTAGCTCTGATCTACTTGACAGGTTAATTACCTTGTTTTAGAAGCAGAGGCTGTTGTTGATGGCCAGCCACATCTTATTAGAGAAGGGTGATTACAGGACTGTGGTGGTATGTCTGTCTGCCTGACAGACTGAGGGCAGTGGGTTCTCACAGGCTCATCCAGAGCAATATGGAGGCCGCACTACATGATTGATGTTAATTGGCTTGATGGGTAGTAAGGCTGGAGGTAATTGGCTAGATGCAGGACTTGTTCTTGGAAGAGTGAGGGTTCTGTTTTGAATTGACCTAATGAGTTAATGAAGATAGACAGTCATGGGGAAGTGTGAGACGTAGGGTGACCGGTGTGAAATGTGTGTGTGTGTGTGATGCATCCGTGCATGCTTGTTATAGTGGTAGTTGGATGGTTTGCATGTCAATGCGTTAGAGTTGCGTGTGTATATTTGGCTCCTGTGTGTGTTCAGGTTTAATGCTATGTGACACTGTGTTTCGTCTGTGTGCTACAGGGTTCCAGGGTGATCTTTGCCAGTTGCAGGTGGACCACTGCCTGTCTCAGCCCTGCAGAAACGGGGCTACCTGCTCCAGCAGCCTGGCAGGACCCAGGTGCTACTGCCTTGAGGGTAGGTACTTTATCATAGGTCTGCCTTGAGGGTAGGTACTTTATCATAGGTCTGCCTTGAGGGTAGGTACTTTATCATAGGTCTGCCTTGAGGGTACCCCAGTACCAATAGCACAGAAATGCTCTGAGTGCAGAACAACTTGCCATAACATAACATGTACAGATCCACAGCAATGCACAATAGCAAGGATGTATAGGTCTGCAAAATACCACGTTGTTAATCCGTTTTATTTTCAGATCCTCATTAGCTGGTTGTGTGTGTGTTGGACTGTCCTGGTTCTAGGCGTGTGTCTGGTGTTCTTGTGTGCGTGCGTGGTGTGTATATGCGTCAGTGTGTGTGCGTGTGAGTCTGAATGTGTGTGTGAGGCTATCATGGTAGCGCTGCTGTTAGTTTCTGTGTCTGCTCTGTGTTTATCTGTGCCAGCCTGTTGCTTAATTTAAGCCTTCCTCCGCTAGTCTAATTAGTCCTCCTGGCCCTAACGACCTGCTCTCAGCCCCACATGGGAAATCTACGCTAGCCCACTAAAACTAAATTCTGCCAAACACAGCACTCCTAAATAAGGGCATGCCAATCCACGCTTTTTATGTACACACACACACAAACACACACACACACACACACACATGGAAAACCATCCTGGAACAATCCTCTTCGAACAGATCAACACAACAACAGAGGTAGAAATGTACAACCTGATCCAGAAAATATAGTACATTGCAGGTACAATTCCCTGCGGTCACTGAGTTCTGATTCACAGTCCTGCTAGCAATGCAACTCGGATTAAATTATTAATCTTACACTGTTGGACGAGCGCCAATGCCGACCAGAATATTTTATCCATCCACAGCAGTTTTTTTCCTTTGGTTGTTTTCACAGAGAGATCGTGGTTATGGTGCAACAATGGGGGCGGAAACTGCTTCAGCACTTTTTAATTAGTACGACAAGGAGTTGTGTGTGTGTGTGTGTGCGCGTGTGTGTGCGCGTGTGTGTGTGTGTGTGTGTGTGTGTGTGTGTGTGTGTGAGAGAGAGCGCGCCTCAAAATCTTTAACAGGTTCGTTAGGTAATCCTGCCGTTTGAAGCCTTTCTATTGGATTTCAAGGCAATTAGCCAATCACATTCTCCAGTGAGCATGTGACTGCAGGTCAACACAATCAGTCAGTGGAGGGTGGTGAGGAGGCACCTCTCACCTCTACCTCTGTTTATACACAACACACTGGGAGTGGGAGCAGACAGCTCCACACTGCAGACTCATGTCCACCTGATTCCCATCCAGTCGTGAGAGACTGAGGAGGAGAGACGTAAAGAATGTGTTAGGGTTCACGGTTGTTGTTGTTTTCTTGTTGTTGTTTTCTTGCAGGTGAATGTGAGGGCAAAAGTACAGTACCAGTCTAAAGTTTGGACACACCTACTCATTCAAGGGTTTTTCTTAATTTTTTATATTTTCTACATTGTAGAACAATAGTGAAGATATCAAAACTATGAAATAACACATATGGATTCATGTAGTAGCCAAAAAAGTGTTATAAAATATATTTGAATTAGTTTATTCTTCAAAGTAGCCATCCTTTGACTTGATGACAGCTTTGCACACTCTTGGCATTCTCTCAACCAGCTTCACCTGGAATTTTTTTCCAACAGTCTTGAAGGAGTTTCCACATATGCTGAGCACATGTTAGCTGCTTTTCCTTCACTCTGCGGTCCAGCTCCTCACAAACCATCTCAATTGGGTTGAGGTCAGGTGATTGTGGAGGCAAGATCATCTGATGTAGCACTCCATCACTCTTCTTTTAGTCAAATAGCTCTTACAAAGCCTGGAGGTGTGTTGGGCCATTGTCCTGTTGAAACACAAATGATATTCCCACTAAGTGCAAACCAAGTGTGCCTTGAATTCTAAATAAATCACCAACAGTGTCACCAGCAAAGCACCCACACACCATCACACCTCCTCCTTCATGCTTCACGGTGGGAACTACACATGCAGAGATCATCCGTTTACCTACTCTGCGTTTCACAAAGACATGGCGGTTAGAACCAAAAATCTCAAATTTGGACTCACCAAAGGACAGATTTCCACTGGTCTAATGTCCATTGCTCATGTTTCTTGGCCCAAGCAAGTCTCTTCTTCTTATTGCTGTCCTTTAGTAATGGTTTCTTTGCAGCAATTCGACCATGAAGGCCTGATTCACACTGTATCCTCTAAACAGTTGATGTTGAGATGTGTCTGTTACTTGAACTCTGTGAAACATTTATTTGGGATGCAATTTCTGAGGCTGGTAAAAAAGTGTTAAAAGCTCCCACGCCTCAGCCGGCTCGTCGGACTCCCAAGCCTCAGCCGGCTCGTCAGGCTCCCACACCTCAGCCGGCTCGTCTGGCTCCCACTCCTCAGTGCTTCATTGGACTCACCTGAACTTATTCTCTGCAGCAGAAGTAACTCTGGGTCTTCCTTTCCTGTGGCGGTCCCTATGAGAGCCAGTTTCATCATAGTGCTTAATGGTTTTGCGACTGCACTTGGAGAAAGTTCTTGAAATTCTCTGGATTTACTGACCTTCATGTCTTAAAGTAATGATGGACTGTTGTTTGTTTTTGCTTATTTGAGCTGTTCTTGCCATGATAAGACTTGGTCTTTTACCTAATAGGGCTATCTTCTGTATACCACCCCTACCTTGTCACAACAACTGATTGGCTCAAACTCATTAAGAAGGAAAGAAATTCCACAAATTCACTTGTAACAAGGCACACCTGTTAATTGAAATGCATTCCAGGTGACTACCTCATGAAGCTGGTTGAGAGAATGCCAAGAGTGTGCAAAGCTGTCATCAAGGCAAATGGTGGCTACTTTGATGAATCTCAAATATAAAATATATTTTGATATATTTAGCACTTTTTCTGTTACTACATGATTCCATATATGTTATTTCATAGTTTTGATGTCTTCACAATTATTCTAAAACTGTTGAAACTGGTACTGTATATCATAGTTGTATTCTACAAAGCAGGATTATGGAGTTAGTGTCACGCCTGCTCCCGCTCCCCCTCTCTGGCACTCGAGGATGCCAGGATGCCCGTCATTACGTACACCTGTCACCATCATTACACGCATCAGAGCTACATTGGACTCACCTGGAATCCATCACTTTATTGATTGTCTCCTCTATATCTGTCTATTCCTCAGTTAGATCCCCATGTCAGCATTAATGTCGTTATGTTTCCCCTGTCCAGACGCTGTCCGTGTTTTGTTTCATATCTGTTATTTATTAAATATTCACTCCCTGTACTTGCTTTTCGTCTCCCAGCGTCTGTCCTCACAGAACACTGAACACCAATATTGGAAGCATCAGGGAGATTTTTTGTTTTTGGTTTGGTTGGAGGAACCGAGGATGCCTCAGCTGGCTCGTCAGGCTTCCATGCCTTAGCTGGCTCAGGTGTGCGTTAGATACTGTCAGCCAGCTCATCAGGCTCCCACGCCTCAGCAGGCTCGTTCGGCTCCCACGTCTCAACCGGCTCGTCGGGCTCCCACGCCTCAGTCAGCTCGTAGGGCTCCCACGCCTCAGCCGGCTCGCCGGGCTCCCACTCCTCAGCCGGCTCGCCGGGCTCCCACGCCTCAGCCGGCTCGTCGGACTCCATCTAGCCTCAGCCGGCTCGTCGGGCTCCCACGCCTCAGTCGGCTCGTAGGGCTCCCACGCCTCAGCCGGCTCGCCGGGCTCCCACTCCTCAGCCGGCTCGCCGGGCTCCCACTCCTCAGCCGGCTCGCCGGGCTCCCACGCCTCAGCCGGCTCGTCGGACTCCCAAGCCTCAGCCGGCTCGTCGGGCTCCCACACCTCAGCCGGCTCGTCTGGCTCCCACTCCTCAGTGCTTCATTGGACTCACCTGGACTCCATTACTTTATTGATTGCCTCCTCTATATCTGTCTATTCCTCAGTTTGATCCCTTGATCCCGTCAGCATTAATGTCATTATGTTTCCCCTGTCCAGATGCTGTCCGTGTTTTGTTTCAAGTCTATTATTTATTAAATATTCACTCCCTGTACTTGTTTCTCGTCTCCCAGCATATGTCCTCGCAGTTAGCCAGTTAGCTTTTTTAAATATTCTGATATAACTTTTTATTATGGTCTAATTATGGTCTAATTCATTTAACAAATGAATAGACATATCTAAGTTTAGCTTTTTTATTTAATTATAAAATCAATAGTTTTTTCTGGTTGCTTATCAAAGTTAGCTGGCTAACTCATTTATCCTGCTTTGTAGCATACCCCTCGGTGCTAGGTACAGAGAGGTTGTGTTGTATGGCATTTCCTTGTATAACACACAGCAGAAGCAGTGTCTTCCATGAGGAAAACACACTCTCTGGTACTGTTGTTTCTTTACCTTTTGACCTTTCCTTTCGGACAAGACTGTCTCTCCTTTATTTGGAGAAGAAGTGACACGTATATTTACTCTTGCTCCTCTCTTTAAACTATCACTGGAGACACATGAAGTGAAGAGCTTTCATAAGAATTTGGTTTCTTTTTAAAAACCTCTCTGGGATATGTGGGACGTCCCACCTGGCCAAAAGCCAGGGAAAATGCAGAGCGCCAAATTCAAATAAATGACTATAAAAATCAAACTTTCATTAAATCACACTTGCAAGATACCAAATTAAAGCTACACTTGTTGTGAATCCAGCCGACATGTCAGATTTCAAAAAGGCTTTTCGGCGAAAGAAAACAATGCTATTATCTGAGGATAGCACTATAGTAAACAAAGAGAGAAACCATATTTCAACCCTGCAAGGCGCGACATAAAACGTAGAAATAAAAATATATTTCATGCCTTACCTTTGACGAGCTTCTTTTGTTGGCACTCCAATATGTCCCATAAACATCACATATGGTCCTTTTGTTCAATTAGTTTGGTCGATATATATCCAAAATGTCCATTTATTTGGCGCGTTTGATTCAGAAAAACACTGGTTCCAACTTGCTCAACGTGACTACAAAATATCTCAAAAGTTACCTGTAAACTTTGCCAAAACATTTCAAACTACTTTTGTAATACAACTTTAGGTATTTTTTAACGTAAATAATCAATAAAATTGAAGACGGGATGATCTGTGTTCAATACAGGAAGAAAACAAACTGTAGCATGCTTTCTGGTCACGCGCCACTAACAGTACACTTCAAGTGACCCTCGTTCAAGATGGCCGTACTTCTTCATTACACAAAGGAATAACCTCAACCAAATTCTAAAGACTGTTTGACATCCTGTGGAAGCGATAGGAACTGCAAGAAGGTCCCTTAGAAATCTGAATTCCCAATGAAACCCATTGAAAAGAGAGTGACCTCAAAAAAATAAAAACCTTTGTCCTCAGGGTTTTGCCTGGTAAATAGGTTCTGTTATACTCACAGACATGATACAAACAGTTTTAGAAACTTCAGAGTGTTTTCTATCCAAATCTAATAATAATATGCTTATCTTATATTCTGGGGATGAGTAGCAGGCAGTTGAATATGGGCATGCATTTCATCCGGACGTGAAAATACTGCACCCTGTCACCAAGAAGTTAAAGCATTCTCCCAATGTACACAAGCACCCATGCACACACACACACACACACACACACACACACACACACACACACATGCACACACATACACACACACACACACAGAGAAGCCTACTTCTGTCAGCTGTTGTATAACTGCATACCCACACACACATAAATCAGACCAAGTTTATTTAGCACAGATCCTCTCGGCGGAAGTTATCATGCTGTGCATAAAACAAAGTGATGGATGACAGCAGATGACAACAATAGCAGAGGAAATTACAGCTTATGATCACCAAATGCCACTGCTGAATGCAAATAGCTGCGGTTTTTCCTGTCTATGAGCAGGTGAATAGCATTAGCACAGCAGTATCATAAACATGACACAAGTTCGGTTATTAGGTGTCATGTCCATTCATGACCCCTCATGTCAGATGACATACTGCCTACGAGCCCTTGTCAAAAGTAGTGCACTTAATAGGAAACCAATAAGATCTCCAAGTTTTACCAATTTGACTTCAGATTCAGACTTTAATCGACATTTCTCCAAATGTCAAATTTAGAAAACAAGGGTTGGGATAGGGTTAAAACATATTACATTTAGGCATTCATTACGAATCATTAAGTTACGGGTTAAAGTCTGATGTCCTCAGGACATGAACAGACGTCAAATTTCAAAGTCAATCTTGAGCGATTTTCCTGAAGGAATATGAGTACAATTTCAGACACAGCCAGAGCCTCTAGAGGTTGTTCCCAGCAGTCCTCCTAGCTCTGTGTCTGTCCTCTGAGGTCTCTCTCTCTCAGCTCTGGGACTGGCACTGTCTCCAGTGGGGAACAGGAGGGGTGGGGGTGCTATATTTAGACTCCTAACTCGCTCTACAGTATTGGCAAGTAGAAGCGGTACAGCAGCTCTGCAAAAGCTGTTTTCTTCTCATATCAGAGCTCCCCTGGGAATCTGGTTAAGTGTGGAGGCTTGGTAAAGTGCGTGTGGTGGTGATGGTGGGGGGTTTGGTGCATGTGGGGGTGCACGTGTGTGCGTGCATGTAAATGCAAATGCATGCACTCGCATGCGTGCGTGTGTGTCTTTACCATGCCTGCTGACCCCTACTCCTTGTGTCATAGTGAATTATGAGCTTGATCATTTGTCAGCATGAGTTGTCAGCATGATCCGAGAGAGAGAGACAGAGAGACAGAGAGAGAGACAGAGAGAGAGACAAAGACAAAGATAGGGAGAGAGAATGACAGAGAGCAGAAAGAAAGAGGAAGGAAAGAAAATGAGAGAGAGAGAGAGAGATGGGGTCCTGATGCTCAGACACCCAGCCAGTCTCCCTGACAACACTGCCCAAGGCAAATGCACACACACACAGCAGGGTTTCAGATTTTCCTCCCTCCTATCTTCTTCACATTCTCCTCTTTGGCACCTTGACCTCTCTCTTGTCTTTACCTCTCGTCATGTCTCCTTTTCTACAACATCTGAGATTATGTGCGGTTGTGTGTCTATGTGTGTGTTTGTGTGCACATGTATGTGTGTGTTACATGTCTCCACCCCACACTTCAGTATCCAACATTTGTCCGGGGAGGGGGGTTGAAATAGGGTTGAAACAGAAAAAAAAAATAACAATGTGTGCCTAGCAATGGGATTGAACCCGCAACCTCTTAGCTGTGGAGCAAATCAGTCAACATCATGAAATTTGGATGAAACCAAATCAAAGTATGACAACTGAATGTTGCTTCTACATTGATACATTTTGATCACTTGGTCCCCTCCCTCATTTCAAACACTTGGATTCAGGAGGCGGGATTATTAAGGGAAAAGGGGATTATTAAGGGAAAATGGTAACAAGTCATTTTTTTTCAAATTTGTAGCTCTTCTATCCCCCAAATGATTATGGGTAATAAAAGGCTATTTGACATGGGATCTTTTTGTTCAGGACCTTTAAGCCCTTCCTCTATCCCCACCCATAACTCCCAGCAAGCCGTGATCCTGCTCGATGGTAATAGGCACTCACGTTGACCCTAGTGACTGGTATGGAAGGCATCTTCCGACGTCTTGGAGACCTGGAAAAACATCTAATATTACAGCCTATCTGGTGTGACCTGGCTGCTCCACTCCCACTAGCCTCCTACATCCTGTTGCTCTTATGAGAAATACTGATCAATTGGGTCACCCTCAATCAAACCTCCATTTTGTCACACCTTCTGCAATCACTGCCTCCATCTCTGCCACTCTCAAGGTGCCACCCTTGCCTCTTCCCTCCTCACCTCTCTCCACCTTGACCCTCTGTCCTCCCTCCTTCCTCAGGAGAATGGTTCCATCACAAGCTGTTTTTTTCGGGATCGTTGCCATGGTAGCGCAGAGAGGAGACTGTAGTTTATTGTGATAGGACTGTGCGTGTGTGTGAGTGTGTGTGAGCATGTGCATGCCTCTGTGAGTGTGTTTGTGTCAGCCTATGGGTGTGTGTTGGCCTGTGTGTGTGTGTTACACAGTCAATATAACCTGGGAACATGTTGATTGCGTCAGTGTGTGTATTTCATTGGGCTAATGAAGAGAGGCTTTCAGGGTCTGCTGATTCATGTATTCAGATGCATGGAGGACTCTATATCACCCAGATTGATGGACATGTATTATTTCACTGTCAGTGCAGAGAGGGAGGACTAATCTACTGGAGTCAGTGGGTTCTGTGTGGGTCTTCTTTCTTTCTTTCTCATAAATTATGCATGTATGAACTACACATTGACACATCCAGCCCAAAGCAGGAGGTTTAAAATAAATGTGCTGGAGCATGTCCTTAAGTATGGGCTTTCTGGCTTGGGTTAAATAACAGTGCCTGTTTGTTTGTATGTGTTTGTGTGTGGGCGGGGGATGGGGGACGGGGCATGGGTTTGTGTGTGTAGACAAAACAGACGCTGTAGGCTACATCCCAGTGAGTCCACAGACCCACCTCAACACCCACGATGTGGTTCTTCACAACCCCAGAACCCCATAGCATTCCTGCCACCAGACCAGATGCTCCCCACCCCCTCTCTCACTCTCACTCACACTCTCTCTCTCTCTATCGCTTGCTCTCTCTCTCTTTCTCTCCCTCTCGTTCTTTCTTTCTTTCTCTCTCTCTTTCTCTCTCTCTCTGTCTTTCATTTTCCTTCCTTCATCCTCTCTTTTTGTGCTGTCATTCTCTCGCCCTATCTTTGTCTTTGTCTTTCTCTTTGTCTCACTCTCTCTCTTTCTCTCTCTTGTACTCCCTTCATCTTTCTCAGGGTATCAGGGCAGTATGTGTGAACAGAGGGTGGACCCATGTGCCTCCAGCCCCTGCCACAACAACGGGAGCTGCTTCCCCCAGGGTCCCGGCCTGGACTTTGGCTGCAGCTGTGCTGCCGGCTTCACCGGCCCAACCTGTGCCCAGCTGGTGGACTTCTGTGCCCTCAACCCCTGTGCCCATGGGATCTGCCGCAGTGTGGGCACCAGCTACAGATGTCTGTGTGTCCCAGGTGAGCCATTAAATAACAGTGCCTGTTTAAATGGGGGGTACTCTCTATCTGATCAACCTTCAATTATCCACATTATAGATAAGCTCTAAGACTATCTAACAGATTGATTCTCCCACAATAAATCAGATATCACAGTAAACCTGACACATATAATATACAGTGCATTCGGAAAGTATTCAGACCCTTTCACTTTTTTTCACATTTTGTTTATGTTACAGCCTTATCCCCCTAAAAAATATTTTCTATCAATCTACACACAATACCCCATAATGACAAAGCAAAAACAGTTTTTTTTTTTTAAACAGAAATCTTTAGCAGCCTCAAGTCTTCTTTGATATGACACTACAAGCTTGGCACACCTGTATTTGGTGAGTTTCTCCCATTATTCTCTGCAGATCCTCTCGAGCTCTGTCAGGTTGGATGGAGAGATTTTTCAGGTCTCTTCAGAGATGTTCGATCGGGTTCAAGTCCGGGCTCTGGCTGGGCCACTCAAGGACATTCAGAGACTTGTCCCAAAGCAACTCATGCGTTGTCTTGGCTATATGCTTCGGGTTGTTGTCGTGTTGGAAGGCAAACCTTCGCCCCAGTCTTGAGCACTCTGGGGAAGTTTTTCATCAAGGATCTCTCTGTACTTTTCTCTGTTAATCTTTCCCTCGATCCTGACTAGTCTCCCTGTCCCTGCCACTGAAAAACATCCCCACAGCATGATGCTGCCACCACCATAATTCACCGTAGGGATGGTGCCAGGATTCCTCCAGGTGTGATTCTTGGCATTAAGGCCAAAGATTTCAATCTTGGTTTCAAAAGACCAGATAATCTTGTTTCTCATGGTCTGAGAGTCCTTTAGGTGTTTTTTTTTTGCAAACTCCAAGCAGGCTGTCATGTGCCTTTTACTGAGGAGTGGCTTTGTCTGGCCACTCTACCATAAAGGCCTGATTGGTGGTGTGCTGCAGAGATGGTTGTCCTTCTGGAAGGTTCTCTCATCGCCACAAAGGAACTCTGGAGCTCTGTTAGAGTGACCATCGGGTTCCTGGTCACCTCCCTGACCAAGGCCCTTCTCCCCCGATTCTTCAGTTTGGCTTGGCGACCAGTTATAGGAAGAGTGTTGGTGGTTCCAAACTTCTTCTATTTAAGAATGATGAAGGCCAAGTTGTTCTTGGGGACCTTCAATTCTGCAGAAATGTTTTGGTACCCTTCCCCAGATCTGTGCCTTAACACAATCCCTTCTCTGAGCTCTACGGACAATTCCTTCAACCTCATGGCTTGGTTTTTGCTCGGACATGCACTGTCAACTGTGTGACCTTATACAAACAGGTGTGTGCCTTTCCAAATCATGTCCAATTTTTGAATTTACTACAGATGGACTCCAATCAAGTTATAGAAACATCTCAAGAATGATCAATGGAAACAGGAACAGTGGAACAGGACATTTGGAACAGGACATTTGCAAAAAAATGTTTTTTTCATTATGGGGTATTGTGTGTAGATTGATGAGGGTAACAAATAATTGAATTCTGTAACGAAATACATTGGGAGTCAGGAAGCAAGTGCAGAAGGAGAGTTTAAAAATTAAACGATTCAGTTGAACAGAACATGAGAGGCGTACAGAACGTGAGAGAAATCAATACTACCAAGTGACTGCTGTCTACTGAGGGCTAAATAAAGTGGGAGTAAAAAGGAGATAATGATAACCAGGTGTGTGTAATGATTGTAGCAAGGGCCGGTGGTTAGTGGACCGGCGTGACAGTACCCCCCCGGCCAGGAGGACTGACCCGAGGGCAAGGAGCGGGCCGGTCCGGACGGCGGAGATGGTAATGCCGGATGATGTTGGGGTCCAGGATGTCTGCCCCTGGGACCCAAGATCTCTCCTCAGGACTGTACCCCTCCTAATCCACCTGGTATTGTAGCCAACCCCCACGATGTCAAGAATCCAGGAGGGACCTAATGGCATAGGTAGGGTTCCACTCGATGTCCAGGGGAGGCGGGGGGGGTGTCTCGGGGACGACATCTGCCAGGGGACCAGGAACCACTGGCCTGGTAGGGGAGATATGAAAGGATGGTGAGATCCGGTAGTTGGTTGGGAGTTGTTGACGATAAGTTACCTCATAGACCCTCCGGAGGACCTTGATGGGCCCCACAAACCGGAGACTAAGCTTCCGGCAGGGCACACGGAGCGGGAGATTCCTAGTGGAGAGCCAGAGGGTGATCACCAGGATGGAACTTCCGCCTCACTGCAGTGGCGGTCCGTCTGATCCTTCTGATGGCAGAACCACTCGTCCACTGCAGGGGCCTCGGTCTGGCTCGGAGTCCATGAAGCCAGGGCCGGATGGTATCCCAGGACACACTGGAAGTGAATCAGCCCGGTGGAGGAGTGCCGAGGCGTACTCCTCTCAGGGAAGGAACCGGAACTACTCCCCCTGTAAGTCCTGGCAGTAACTCATTAGGAGCCTCCCCAGCTCCTGGTTGATCCTCTCCACCTGCCCATTGGACTGAGGCCGGTTCGCGGATGTCAGGCTGACCGTGCCCCCAGCTTCTCCATAAAGTCTTTCCATAACCGCAACGTGAATTGGGGACCACGGTTGGAAATGATGTCCTCCGGAAGACCGTAGTGCCGAAAGACCTGCTGGAATAGTGTCTCCGCAACCTGGAGAGTGCTAGGCAGACCAGAGAGAGGCATAAAACGTAAGGATTTAGAGAATCTGTCAACAACCACAATAAGTGGTAAAACCATCAGAAAGGTGGAGATCAGTTCTGAAGTCTACGGACAGAGAGCGGTAGGTAGACTAGAGAGAGGCATAAAACGTAAGGATTTAGAGAATCTGTCAACAACCACAATAAGTGGTAAAACCATCAGAAAGGTGGAGATCAGTTCTGAAGTCTACGGACAGAGAGCGGTAGGTAGACTAGAGAGAGGGATACAATGGCAGGATTTAGAGAATCTGTCAACAACAACCATAATAGTGGTAAAACCTTCAGAAAGGGGGAGATCAGTTACGAAGTCTATGGACAGATGTGACCAAGGCCGCTGAGACATGGGGAGGGGAATTAGTATCCCTGCTGGAGTGTCCTGGGGAGATTTGGATTGGCCACATACAGAGCAAGAGTTGACATATTGGGCGACATCCTGTGCCAATACTTGTCGGAAAGGAATTGGATGGTGCGGATGATACCTGGGTGTCCAGTGGCAAGGGATGTGTGCCCAGGTCAACAGCTGATCCTCTTACCCCCGTGGGGACGTAGATGTGTTCTGGAGGGCAGGTAGCCAGAGCGGGTTCCCTCTCCAGAGCCTGGCGGATGTCCACATCTACGTCCTAAAACACGGGGCTAACAATATGGGAGAACAGATTGATGGGCTGGAGGGCACTCACAGGACCCTCTACCGACGTGGAACCACAGGGTACGGGATTGCATGTCCCCTGGCATCCTGGTCCCCAGGCAGTGATTCTTTATTTGTTGTTGAATTTTTTACCCCTTTTTCTCCCCTATTTCGTGGTATCCAATTGTTAGTAGCTACTATCTTGTCTCATCACTACAACTCCCGTACGGCTCGGGAGAGACGAAGGTTGAAAGTCATGTGTCCTCCGATACACAACCCAACCAAGCCGCACTGCTTCTTAACACAACACGCATCCAACCCTTAAGTCAGCCGCACCAATGTGTCGGAGGAAACACCGTGCACCTGGCAACCTTGGTTAGCGTGCACTGCGCCTGGCACGCCACAGGAGTCGCTTGTGCGCGATGAGACAAGGATATCCCTACCGGCCAAACCCTCCCTAACCCCGGATGACGCTAGGCCAATTGTGCGTCGCCCCACGGACCTCCCGGTCGCGGCCGGTTACGACAGAGCCTGGGCCCAGAGTCTCTGGTGGCACAGCTGGCGCTGCAGTACAGCGCCCTTAACCACTGCGCCACCCGGGAGGCCCCAGGCAGTGATTCTTATCCTCGACCAGGATATGGTGGGGTTATGACGTTGGAGTCATGGGAGGCCGAGGATGACTTTGTGTACGGGTGGGGTGATGATGAGGAAGGCTTTCCTGGCACATGGGTCCCACGGTGAGGGTGAGTGGTGCTGTGATGTGCGTAATTGTGTCCCACTGGTCACGTATCCAGGGCTTGAACCGGAAAAGGAGAGGAGAGCAGGTACAAAGTTATGGTCCTGGAGGAGGCAAGTGCCTGGTTGATGAAGTTCCCTGCGGCACCAGAGTCCACTAGAGCTGTAGAGACAACACTTGAGGGACAGCCAGCCAGTGAAATGGGAACCAGAAAGGGTTTGGCGGAAAATTATGATGATGGAATACTCATGCCTACCCTGGGAGATGGAAGGTCACGGGGCCGTACCTCTGCTCTAGTGGACCCCGGGTTCGGATGCACCGGACAACACTGAAGCTGGTACCCATCCTGGCCTGCAATAGGGACAGAGCCCCAGGTGTCTCGGGCGACGCCGCTCTGCCACGGAGAGGTGTATGGCCCCTACCTCCATGGGTTCAGGCTCTGCCTCAGGACAGCCAAAGGAGGAAGGCGAGTGCGAAGTGGGCACCGGCGCTCCCAAAGATTGCCACCCTGACAAGAAAACTCCGTCTGGACCTCTCCACGCAGTCCTCTCCAGAATAGAGTGTGGAGCACCGTCTCATTCCATCCGCTGGAGGCTGCCACAGTCCGAAAGGTGAAGGTGTACTCCGCAGCGATCTGGGCACCCTGCTGGAGTTGGAGAAGTCACTCACCTCCCTCTCTGCCCTCTGGAGGATGGTTGAAGACCGCCCTGAACAGAGCCATGAACCTCTCATCGGAACCCAGCTCCTCCTCTCCTCTCTCCCAGATGGCTGTAGCCCACTCCAACGTAGGAGGCCTTCTGATAGGGGTATTGAGAGCCTCACTGGGTATGTCGAGGCAGTAGATAACACGTAGGTCCTCCACCATGGCCATACCCAGTTGCGTCGGCTGGTTTGTGGTGTTGGTGGAGTAGATGACCCTGTTCCTTGACAGTCTGGAAGATGGTTTTATCCTCTGCTGCTTCCATGTTGTGAGGTAGTATTCTGTAACTAAATACGCCGGGAGTCAGGAAGCAGGTGCAGAAGGTGAGTTTAATAATGAAACAATGCTGATGAACAGAAAATGAGAAGCGTACAGAACGTGAGAGAAAACAATACTATCTAGTGACTGCTGTCTACTGAGGGCTAAATAAATGGGGGGTAATCAAGGAGATAATGATGACCAGGTGTGAGTAATGATTGTTGCCAGGGCCGGTGGTTAGTAGACCAGCGACATCAAGGGCTGGAGAGAAGGAGCGGGAGTAGGCGTGACAAATCCATTTTAGAATAAGGCTGTAAAGTAACAAAATGTGTAAAAAGTGAAGGGGTCTGAATACTTTCCGAATGCACTGTGCAACATCATAAATTAGCATTGTTACTACTTATCATTCCACAACCCATTCCCCACCCCAGTGATATCATTGATTATGACACACACTGGGTAACGCATGACTGACGTGTCATTACAGGCTCATTGATCATGCCACTGGTTTTTATGGCTCCATGCTCAGATTAATGGTGTGGAATGATGACAAATCATTATCCCTTATTCAGCGTTGTAACCAGACCTGGGTTCAAATTGTATTTGAAATAATTTAAATTACTTTAGCTGGGCTTGATTGAGCTTGCTTGGTACAAGGGAACCAATAGGATAGTTGCAAAATTGCAAACCCTGCCCATTTGGCAGGCTAAAACAAATGGTAGTAATATTGGAAAGATTTAAAAACAGTATTTGAACCCTGGTCTGGGTGTGACTGCAGGACCCTATCAGTAGAACCATCAACACAGTCTGTCCTAGAGCTCCCTTTATATATCTTTTTGTCTTTCAGTTTTCATTTTGATTTAATTTGCAATCTTAGTGAGATACGCTCTGAATTAGTAATGGCCGGTTTTTAATTTTTCACCATTTTAGATCACTTCACTGAAAATCGTTCTTTTGGGGATCACACTGTCCACTCTATTGTCCTCCTGACAGTATATTCACACATAATAGAATATCTCTCTTCACCTTTCACTCTAACATATTCTCTGTTATTCTCCATTGTTCATCATCTCTTTCTCTCTTTGGCTTTCTGTCCCGCTCTCTTTGTCTCTCTTTCCTCACCTCATTTCCCTCTCCCCCTCCTCTATCATCTGGTTGCCATGGCGATACATTTTTATTAGGATCTCTTTTTATTAGGTGAAACAGTTGCGTTCCACTTCCTTCCAGACCATTGTCTGTCTGCAACCGTCGTCTGACTACACAAGTTGGGCAGATGATGTCGTCCAATCACACATTTCCATTCTTACAGCCACCATCTAATGGGAATGATGTGATTGGTGATTTGCAATCAGCATTCCAGCATTCCAGACGCTTAACTCTCCACACCCAGACTCCACACACACATAGACATGCGTATGTTCATGCACACACACACATGCAAGAAGGCACACACACAAGCAACCAAAACACAGACACACACAAACACACACGTACACAAACACACACAAACACAGACAGACAGACACACATCATATTCGCTTATGGAAATAATTGACCTTTTCTCCTGTTCATCAATATACCAGCTAGGGTCTGTGTCCTCTACAAGGAGAGGAGGCTGTGAAGGAGGTCATATATACTCTAGTAGTGGATCCCAGGCTCCCTGTATCCATATCAGACAGAGGAGAGTCAGACTAGCCAGAGGAAATCGGTCTGGGAGTCTGGGAAAGGCACTTGACATTTCACTGGCTTTTTATGAGAACCTCTGGGAATTATCAAGGCTTAATTTGTATGTAAATGTTTCCTCTCATGGTAAACGACAAACACATGCACACACAAGCAGACAGCCAGACACACACACACAGCCCGACACACACTCACACACGCATTACACATACAGACATGTCTATACTCAGTACGGTAGCTTCTGCTTGTAAGCTCTAAAGAAAGAACACAATGTCCTATGTCAACTCTGAGATTCTGTCAATCACTGTGTTCTGACCTTGGGCTCATACTGCTTCTCTTTTATGGGGAAAAACAACAAGACCCACTGTTCTCAGTCCCAGTGCAAACCTGCCACCCAGTGGCAACTAGAGTGTACTGCATTTAATAGACCACCAACAGTCACGGCTGAATCATGCCTGTATCGATGTAACCATAGAATTACATCTAGAGTTGATTCAATAGGATGTCTGTGGATGTAACATCCACAAGGTTTTGCCATAGTCATGTAGGGAAACAAATGCATTGACTCGTTCCGTCTAAGTGATAATCTCTATATAGAAATAAAGGCACATTGAACCACTTTTATCTCACCCTTTAAAAACATATCTTAAAAAATATGATGTGCTGAGGAGTGTTTCACCGTGATCTTCTTGGTAGTGATATCTAAACTTAATCATTACTTGAACCATCATCTAATATTATGATCAAAGACAGTGTGGTTTTCCTTGTCTGTGTTTGTGTGCGTGTGTGTGTGTCTCCCTCTCTCCAAGGGTACCATGGTCTGTACTGTGAGGAGGAATACAACGAGTGTTTGTCAGGCCCCTGCCAGAACTATGCTACCTGCAGAGACCTCATCAACGCTTACGAATGTGTCTGCACTCCCCAGTATGAAGGTAGGGGTGTGTGTGTATGTGTGACTGACAACTCAACGGGGACAGTTTTAAGTATGTTATCCTGTGGTGGGCTTGTGTGATGATGCTGATACTGCAATATGTATGCTAATTCAATGAGTTTCTACAACCTGCATTACAAATGTATTCATATAAGGGATTGTATGTTGTCTACAGTATGTGTTTTTGTAGCGAGAGAGTGCTGAGTTAGTGTAAACTGTTATATGTAGAGCAAACCTGGAGTCAAATACTATTTGTAATCATGTCAGATACTTATGCTGTGCTTGATTGAGCTTGTCTGTTGCAATGGAACCAATAGAAAAGTCCCAAATGTACAAACACAGCCCCCCTGGCACTCCAGACAGGCTAAAGCTAATGCTTAAAGTGTTTGAAATATTTTGAATGGTATTTGAACCCAGGTCTATAGAGAGTACTGTGAGTGCGTCATAATGGGCCATATGTGTGTGTACCTGTGCAGGCAGACACTGTGAAATCTACAGGGATCCTTGTCTGAAGGCTCACTGTCAGAACGGAGGACGCTGTGATAGTGTGGGCCTGAACGCCACCTGTGTCTGCCCAACTGGTTACCTGGGTGAGGATTTCAACTCTGCACTGTATGTGTGTGTGTGTGAGTGCATGCATGCGTGCGTGCGCGCGCGAGTGTGTGTGTGTGTGTGTGTGTATACACATCTGTCACCCAGTCTATCATAATGGGCCTTGGTGACACGTGGGAGTAGGCTGTTCTGACTAGGGAGCAAACCCCCTCTGATCACTTTGAAAATATACCTGTACCTGCTGTTCCAGTTAAACATAACCCTCCCCCCACGCTATCGGTTCTCTCAGGGGAGGACTGTGAGGTTGATGTCAATGAGTGTGAGAGCAACCCCTGTCATCACGGTGGAACCTGCATCGACCAATCAAATGCCTACACCTGCCACTGCCCCCCAGGCTGGATAGGGGCCAGCTGTGAGATACGTAAGTACATTACCCAGAATCCCCTGTTTGAATGAGTTAATTATGATATATGATTACATGTATATGCCTTTCTTAGGTTATTCATAACAATCTGTCTGTCTCTCTCTCAGACTTGCAGTGGAAGACGGCCCACCCTGAGGACACCCTGACCAACATGCCACGTCACTCCCTCTACATCATCATCGGTGCCCTGTGCGTGGCCTTCGTCCTCATGCTCATCATCCTCATCGTGGGCATCTGCCGCATCAGCCGCATCGAGTACCAGGGCTCATCTCGCCATGCCTACCAGGAGTTCTACAACTGCCGCAGCATCGACAGCGAGTTCAGCAACGCCATCGCCTCCATCCGCCACGCCAGGTGAGACGCCACAATGTTTGCTTACTCTAAGAATACAAGTGCCCCAACATTGTTAACATTTAATGTATTCATTTGATTCAGCCATTACAAACACCTCCTGTTATAGATTTACTGTTCACCTGGAGATAAAGGCCCATTAAAGTTTCAAGTTTTTAATGTCAGTGAAATGCCGTTCTTGCAAACTCTAAACCCAAGAATACAATAATCAATAACAATGTAATACTAGAAAAAACACGAGATAAAGGCCCGTTCCGGTAGATTTGTGGAGAAATGTGTAATACCTCTCTTACAACGCCATATTCCTATTACTCTGTTTGTAACATGCAACATCTCCTTTCTAACATTACACTCCCCTGCCCTGTATGTCATTCTCAACCTAGCAACTCTACACTTGAAACATTAGGAACTTCCTTGCGTGTAGCTAGCTGTCCTACCTGAAGTGATTCCATGTATGTGTTTTCGTCCCCTCTCTCAGATTTGGGAAGAAGTCCCGGCCAGCCATGTACGACGCCGCACCCATCACCTACGAGGACTACAGCCCTGACGACAAGCCCCTGGTCACTTTGATCAAAACAAAAGATTTGTAGAAAACACAGAGGCAGCACACCCACCCACACACAGTATCACGCATCACCTGTTCACACACACAACTAACTGGACATGTTCGGATGTGCACCAATACACACAAATTCAGTCAATGCAAAATGCAAACCATTTAGTATTTCTTCACATAAACATTGAAAAAATAAATGTGGACGAAACAATAGTCCTGCGGGAAGAAAAATACAAATCTATTTTACGGTTGGAATATCCATAAAGCTACTGTGGCATAAGAGCGCACCTTGCATTATGCTACTTCTCTCCAGTAGAATGTGACTACATTACCCAGGATGCCATTGGGGTCCTAAAGGTGGCGGTTCCTGACATCCCCCACCAACCCATGAGCTCAGTTTAAAGTGTAGATTCAGCAGAGGCTGCTGATAGGAGTTCTTACAGGTGTGGTAGAAATAGGTGCACTTGTCATAGTGCAGTACGATATATATACATATATATATATATATATATATATATATATATATATAAATATATATATATCTTTCTATATAAAAAATCTGCAGTAGGTTGCCTTACTTGATGCATGGGTAGATTTGATGGTTTCTGCATAATTTTGAAACCCTCCGTACATTGTGATTGATTTACTGTATCTTTACCAGGTTTGTGCCAAAATCGTCTCCTTCTTCAGGCAACAACGTGTGGTAGAAGTAGAACAGACGTAAAAACCACGATGGGGGAAGCTTTAAAACAGTGTTTTAAAAAAACAAACATTGGTTGTCATGTTTTTGTTATTTACAAGTTCTGTACAAGTAAAGAAGGAGAAATAATTGTATTCAAAGTGTTGTATGGTTTCCCTATATGAGGACAGTGTTTTTTGCAGGAGTGGTCGGAGTAGCCAATGGGCGGGTCTTGTGTGGATGACTGACAGGTGGGGAGGGCGGGTCTTGTGTGGATGATTGACAGGTGGAGGTCAGCTGGTGAGTCTGCTCCAGTAACATGTGCTTCTGTGTCCCAGGTATAGGTGTCTCTCTCTGTCTGTGTGCGGTTGTGTTGTTCCACTCAGGGTCAACCCCTGTGCATTGGTTTTGGGGCGCCGGATGGGCGGAACATTTTAGACCATTCCATTGGTTCTTTAGTATAATCTCTGCCCACCCAGAGCACCGAGTGAGCTCTCCACTTGACTGATGTTTAGCCAAATAGGATCATTGTCCTTTTTTAAAAAGAGAAGAACCACATGATTATTATCTATGTTCAATGATGTAACAATAAAGGTTGAAGTGAACACAAACCTAGCTGGTGTCTCGTGTGAGTTCCGTGGTGTTTGTTCTTATCATGACACCAGAGGTCTATTTATGTCTAGGAAAACATTTGACTCACAGGGTTCTGTTGACTCAATGGAAATGTACTATGACAAGACTTGGTCACTGTAATACACGTATTTAAACATGCATTTAATATGTAAAACCTCAGCTCACTGACGCACTCATCCCGTCACGCCGGCTCGAGCATTGGGCAGCAACAAAGGATCGCCACTTCCTGGGGTCTTTGGCCATCTTCTCCGCGGTGCTCCAGCTCTACTGGTGTCTACTGTTCATTGTTCTCCATGTTGTCTTGGGCCTCCCTTTCTTCTGTGTGTCTTCTGGAGTCCAATGGACAGCTAACCTTGGAATGGAATTTGCATATCTTCTTAGAACATGTCCAGTCCAGCTCCAACAGCGTCTCTTGAGTTTTGTGACCAAAATCTTAGCAATTAGATCTGCCCTTGAAATGGGAAAATAATACTGAAGTCGCAAAGATGATTTATCACGACATGACAACTGGATTTGGATAACCTCCAAAGCACAAGACTAAGTACTCTTTTTGGACAAAGCACAAGGCTAAGTACTGTTTTTGGACAAAGCACAAGGCTAAGTACTCTTTTTGGACAAATCACAAGACTAAGTACTCTTTTTGGACAAAGCACAAGACTAAGTACTCTTTTTGGACAAAGCACAAGGCTAAGTACTATTTTTGGACAAAGCACAAGACTAAGTACTCTTTTTGGACAAAGCACAAGGCTAAGTACTGTTTTTGGACAAAGCACAAGGCTAAGTACTCTTTTTGTACAAAGCACAAGCGTAAGTTCTCTTTTTGGACAAAGCACAAGGCTGAGTACTCTTTTTAGACAAAGCACAAGACTATGTACTCTTTTTGTACAAAGCACAAGGCTAAGTACTCTTATTTGGACAAAGCACAAGGCTAAGTACTGTTTTTGGACAAAGCACAAGGCTAAGTGCTCTTTTTGGTCAAAGCACAAGACTAAGTACTATTTTTGTACAAAGCACAAGACGAAGTACTCTTTTTAGACAAAGCACAAGGCTAAGTACTCTTTTTGGACAAAGCACAAGACTAAGTACTCTTTTTGTACAAAGCACAAGAGTAAGTGCTCTTTTTGGACAAAGCACAAGACTAAGTACTCTTTTTGGACAAAGCAGATGGCTAAGTACTCTTTTTGTACAAAGCACAAGGCTAAGTACTCTTTTTGGACAAAGCACAAGGCTAAGTACTCTTTTTGGACAAAGCACAAGACTAAGTACTGTTTTTGGACAAAGCACAAGGCTAAGTACTCTTTTTGGACAAAGCACAAGACTAAGTACAATTTTTGTACAAAGCACAAGGCTAAGTACTGTTTTTGGACAAAGCACAAGGCTAAGTACTCTTTTTGGACAAAGCACAAGACTAAGTACTCTTTTTGTACAAAGCACAAGAGTAAGTTCTCTTTTTGGACAAAGCACAAGGCTAAGTACTATTTTTGGACAAAGCACAAGGCTAAGTGCTCTTTTTGGTCAAAGCACAAGACTAAGTACTATTTTTGTACAAAGCACAAGACGAAGTACTCTTTTTAGACAAAGCACAAGGCTAAGTGCTCTTTTTGGTCAAAGCACAAGACTAAGTACTATTTTTGTACAAAGCACAAGACGAAGTACTCTTTTTAGACAAAGCACAAGGCTAAGTACTCTTTTTGGACAAAGCACAAGACTAAGTACTCGTTTTGTACAAAGCACAAGAGTAAGTGCTCTTTTTGGACAAAGCACAAGACTAAGTACTCTTTTTGGACAAAGCAGATGGCTAAGTACTCTTTTTGTACAAAGCACAAGGCTAAGTACTCTTTTTGGACAAAGCACAAGGCTAAGTACTCTTTTTGGACAAAGCACAAGACTAAGTGAAATACTAAGACCTCGCCTCACTTAGACTAGTGCTTTGAAAACCAACTCAAAATGATATCATATCAATATTGTGCATTTCACAACTCCTGAGAACCTTATCAATCTTATCAACTGAAGAAAAAACAGGTAAAAACCAGAGGTTTTGTCAGCACTGGCGTTATCTATCATCAAGCCACCAAAAGACACAACGGACACTATATGACCTCAACAACACTGGCCAGACAGTTTTCAGGATTAACTCAACACCCACTACAATAGGACAATGGGCAACATGTTTCCACTAATAGACACTCTCTCCATGCCTTGTTTCTCCAGACAACATGCCAGCACTGGGAAATACATATGTTGTTAGCCCTGTGTGGCCTTGGTGACTTCCTGCTTGATCCAGATGTTCCTAGAGTAAACATCTGTAAATACAGGCTAGCTGTGGTGTTGTCTCGACACTCGCCGCACCTAAAAACACACACACGGACACACACACACACACACAAATACACCCAGGGCCACACACACACGTATGCATACACGGACACACACACACACACATGTGCGCATGGACACACACACACACGCACACACACACGCACACACACACACACACGCACACACACACACACACACACACACACACACACACACACACACACACACACACACACACACACACACACACACACACACACACACACACACACACACACACACACACACACACACACACACACACACAGACTGAGTGGAGATGCGAGGAACCAGTGGTTATTGATGAGTTTCACCCTACACTGCAGTCTGAGTGGGGAACTTTCGTTGACCTCTACCCCCTTTCCCCTTTCCATGACCTCCAGGGTCATGGGCACTGTTTGGCCTCCGTAGGGATCCATTGGTGGGCATAGCTCCTATAAACTGAGTCATGGCTAAATCTGATGGAGCCATTTCACTGGAGCCAGAAGGCTGGAATGTAGAAGTGCGCCATCAACCATCAAAACCATGACCGTTTGGGCAAACCATAACAGGACACAGCAATTAGTAAACCAAGCTGTGGAGTAACACTGACCAAAAATGCTTGAAATACTAGCAATATTTTTTATGTGAGCCTTTAATATGCAGTCAATGGAATTATTTAGCGAAATTCCAGCAGGATAGTTTGTTTCTGTTCTCTGTGTTCTCTGGCTTGCAATAGGGCTCGTCCTGTCGTTACTTGCTGCTGTCGCTACCGCCCCCTGCAGACCAGTCTTGGAACTGCTCGCAGGCGGAGCTTCATCACGCTTCATTGGAATTCACTGTCTGTTTCTCCAGATTGCAGAAGAGGAGAAGCAAGCCCCGAGAACGAGCAGATGTGAGCTGGACTACACAGAGAATAACCAGCTTCAGTAGAGACGAAAACGTTTGATTATACTAAAATGTGGCAGCCAGCGACAGAGCGATTGCAGGTATGGATTGATTAGTATTCCAGACCAGCGCATTTTTAGGGATATTAATGTCTGTCTGTCAGATGTTTAACGGTATGAAAACCCATCGTGCATATTAGCCTGATCTCTGTGTTTTTGTGTGGTTTTTTTGCTCAGATGCAAAACAGTCTTCTTCGGATGTGTTGTGTGTTTCTGTCCTATCATTGCAGAAATTATTGTTTTATTACGCAGGTGGCCGCCTGCGCGATGGTATGCTCGTTTCTCTGAATTCAAACCCTCTCTCTTTCGTGTTGCCTCCTCCCCCGAGTAGCCCCATTACCCAACTAGTTCTAGGCTACGTTGTATCGCGTTCATACACGTTACGCAAGCCTGCTAGGTTACAGTGTAAACTATAGGTTTATCAGACTCCTGGAACTCTGCTTGAATTATGGCCTTCCCTTTTTCATCATGATAAACCATTCTGAGAATGTGCTATATTGTGTAACATCTACTTGCTGGACCCCATTTCTGTCAATCTGTTTTTTAGTTTGAGTAATGTTGCAGAGGCCATGGATCACCCTATAGTAGGGATCATCAACTAGATTCAGCCGCTGGCCTTGAGCGGAGGGTCAGGGGGCCAGAACGTAATGACAAAATATTTGTAGACTGCAAATTGACCGATAGAAGCCCAAACAGATAAAATATTTGATTAAAACACAATAATTTCAAAACTTGGTTACATTTGTATAGGATCACATTCGGAAAGTATTCAGACTTTCAGACAGTTTTTACGTTACAGCCTTATTCTAAAATGGATTTAATAATATGTCATAGTTTGTACTATGGGACTCCCAATCACGGCCGGTTGTGATACAGCCTAGAATCGAAACCAGGGTCTGTAGTGACTCCTCTAGCACTGAGATACAGTGCCTTAGACCGCTGCGCCACTCTGGAGCGACTCATCAATCTATACACAATACCTCATAATGGCAAAGCGAAAACCGTTTATAAAAATTGAATGTACACAAATATATATCAAAAAAACAGAAATACCTTTTATACATAAGCACTGCTGATTTTAGCATGTAAATCTTGGTGGGGCAAAAAAAACTAAAAGTGGAATGCATGCCAGCAAAGCAACTACACAACACAACACTAAACAATACATTAATTGCACTTTAACGGTGACAAATGGTGCCCACAAACTGTTAGGGCCTACATAAAGCTAGCCCAACTGCTACACCTGGCTATCAGTGGAGTCTTGTCTGGCAGCGAAACAGTTCGTTCAGCCTCATTTACTGCCTTTAAAAAAACATAGCTGATATGGTTGACTTGCTTAAGCAAATGTGGTTTCTAATGACAATTGAGATGTACAAACTATGGCATAAGGGGACGATAAGAGGCAATCCGTAGTTTTGATTAATACACGAACCGAGCTAGGATGGACGTTAGTCAATATAACTTTTGAAATGTACAGCGACAGAATTCAGAACATGGGCTGTTCTAACAGTGCTCTCCCTGTACACCAAGTCAGAACTGTAGGATGAATAAAGGGGGCATATAAGCAGACAATGAAAGCTCCTACAATATTTGACGATTACATTTCTCTAAAACAGGTTATAGGCTACAGTAAAACAGTGAGAACAGTAGGCAAAATTAATAGGGGTAAATATACCAAATTATTAGGGTGAGGCACATGGGCTACTAACATTTTACTCCACATCATACACTTAGTATTACTTTCTTAGCTACAGTAACATGTCTCCCTGGCATATTACATCATTTATGAAGCTGCATACAATACATTTTTGGACTCACATTGTTGTGCTCGGCTAATCTTGCTTCTACACCTGCATTGCTTGCTGTTTGGGTTTTCAGGCTGGGTTTCTGTACAGCACTTTGTGACATCAGATGATGTAAGAAGGGCTTTATAAATACATTTGATTGACTTGAATAGAAAGGTGGTGCGGTGGTCCTCCGCGTTAACAGTTGTTTTGACTTATGGTTCATTGATAGCACGGCCAATGTTGACATTTTCTCATTTTAAATTTGGAAAAGAGCACCTTAATCCCAGATGTTGGGCCACACAGCCACTGTCAGTGATTCCTTCCAAACCACTCGTTGAATATATGCAATTTCCAACTTGTTGTGTAATGTTTATGTCCAATTGCCGATGAGCACCGATACGTTTTATCTATAATTTCACTTCATATGACAAGAATTAAAAAGGATTTTCCAGTAGATTGTCGATTTGATTCACGATGATGACTGCTAGCTAAGATTGTGAAAGTATGATGTTGACATGATCAGTCCAATCAAAGCTACTGTACATATAAAGGGATTTGATGTCATTTTATCTGTGGCCAATGACCTTTAGCCTTCTTGGATGGGCACTTCTATGGCAGCAGCCAAGGGGCTAGAATTTTCAAGGTCTGCTCTTATAAGGTCCCACAGTTGACAGTGCATGTCAGAGCAAAAACCAAGCCAAGTGGTTGAAGGATTTGTCCGTATAGCTCCGAGACAGGATTGTGTCGAGGCACAGATCTGGGAAGGGTACCAAAATATTTCTGCAGCATTAAGGTCTCCAAGAACATAGTGGCCTCCATCATTCTTAAATGGAAGAAGTTTGGAACCACCAAGACTCTTCCTAGAGCTGGCCGCCTGGCCAAACTGAGCAATCAAGGGAGAAGGGCCTTGGTTAGAGAAGTGACCAAGAACCCGATGGTCTCTCTGGCAGAGCTCCAGAGTTCCTCTGTGAAGATGGGAGAACCTTCCAGAAGGACAACCATCTCTGCAGCATTCCACCAATCAGGCCTTTATGGTAGAGTGGCCAGACAAAGCCACTCCTCAGTAAAAGGTGTGTCAAGCTTGTAGCGTCAAGAAGACTTGAGGCTGTAATCACTTCCAAAGGGGTTTCAACAAAGTACTGAGTAAAGGGTCTAAATACTTATGTAAATGTGATATTTCAGTTTTTTTGTATTTCAGTTTTAATCCATTTTAGAATAAGGCTATAACGTAACAGATTGTGGAAAAAGTGAAGGGGCCTGAATACTTTCCGAATGCGCTGTATTGGTCTATTATGCGTGGGAATACTTTGGAACAGATTTCCCAAATTAAAGTCACTTGGACCTGACTTGCTGGCGTTTTTACCGTCTTTTATGTCCAACAATAAAAATAAAAAAATGATAAAAAATACAACTTTTTGGGGGGGGGATCAGAACTTGGGGGGCCAAATATTATAATATTCAGCCTGCAGGCCATCAGTTGGGGAACCCTGCCTTTATAGTCTAGTCCCACAGAGCAAACCGAGGTGTCATTAATCACTACAATTCAAGTAATTACCACGGATTCTCTGACCTGTTTGGACGTGGTGAAAAAATGGTTTAATGACACGTATTTTGATCTTCAGGGGCGCGGGGCTGAGACTGGCTTCACGTCTCCTCTAATGCTATCCAGATGTTGCGTGGACTACTTTGCCAAATTAACTTGCACAATCCCCCTCACAGTGCTTGCCCTGGCATCAAGAAGATTGAATCTCGTAGTAAACTTGGGTGAATAGTTTTAAGTGATACTATCTACATATTTTACAACTCCATGCCTTGAAATACTACCACTTTAAGAGGTGAATGTTTATCACATTGTAATTGAGTAATTACACCTTACACCAGCCACCAGACCAGAAAGGACCAATTTATTCCCATCACAGGTTCTGATATACATAAGGACCTATACACATATCCTCCATACTTCTGCACAATTATGTTTGCCTACATTAATGTACAGACTGTTAAAAACATTATTTCATCCTCATAGGGGCCTCTGAAGTGCTAACCCTCTTAAACTTTTGGTCACAATGCCGGCGTAATGTGACAAAAGTGCCCATTCAAGCATTTCTCAAAAATATTTTTGGAGGCTCAGGTTGGTTTCTCAGATTCTGTCTGGCCTTCCCTGATCTGTTCATTGCACCCTAGAGGTACTAACAGCGTGGCCTGGCCTTCATGGTGCTGATCTCCATACTCCATACGCTGGGTTGACTGACGGAGCCTGTCCCAGCCTACTGATCCCAGATTGGTGGCCCTCAGCTCTCCATACCACAGCCCTGTGATCAATCACGTCCCTGGGGGAAAGTGCTGAAATGACGTATGGTTCTGAGGGAGAGCCATTTATCACATGGTCATGGGGCTGTTCCAGCTCGCTGCTTAGCTGCCTGCACACTAATTTCCCTTGTCATGTGACTCCCATGGATGGAATACCAGGCGGAATGGCAGTTAACTGTGCCTCTAACGATGCTTAGTTGTCGTTTAGTTCTTTATCTGAATGATATGAAGAGATACAGTAAGAAGGAAGATTCTGGTAAAAAGGAGGCCTAGTTAGTGACGGCCATTTTTGGTTCTCTCAGCTACTTGCCACTGTACTGTTGCCATGGTGATGCTTGATCGCTTGCTGCTGCACTGATCAGTCACTCTAATCCCTTTGACTATGTTGTTGTCCTTTTAGTCCTGTTCTGGAACAATCCTGTTCTAGTAGAGTTACGTCATGTATCCTATACATCCGATAATGTTGTATTTGGCTGTTTTTCTCATCGTTTCCATGGTATCCTCCTTCCTTTTCTTCCTTAGCTCTTCTGTTGCCATGGCAACGTCCAGTGTCTTGCTGCATTTTCTCATGTCAGAGCAGGAAGAAGAGATATGAGCCAATGTTAGAGCAGACACATTTTCAGGCTGGTATTAAGAATCTACTATATGTGTCAGACGGAGAGAGGGATGATGGAAACATTAACAACATTACATCGTGTTTGTGTCTACAAAATGGCCTCCGTGGTACCAACAGCTTAAAATGTTGAGACATATTTGTATCCAATGTTAGACTTCTATTTTGCAACAAAGGATGTATCATGCAGCATTGTCTACTTCCTCTTCTACTCTTCCCCATCCTCCCATTCCTCACCTAACAGCCCTCTCTCTCCCTGGCATTGCTCAGAGATTTTCAACCGATTTCACAATATTTGCCGTCCCGGTCTCTGCTCACACACACACACTTCCCTCACAACTATCTCCCAATTTATATATGTTTCTCTTACTCAGCACCCAGTGCTTTCATAGTTGACATTTTCTACATGGACTACATTCCCATTTCTTTGATATGGGAAACTGGCTGAGCAGACAAAACGTCCTATCCTGACACTGCAGAAATGTGTTCAGGCTCCGGGCCTGTTTGAGGTCACTCATGGTCAGAAGCACCGTTAGGTCTGTCTTCTGGGGCTGCTGTGGTGAAGGCTGGGTTGGTCAGGCCTCTGTTCTGCTAGAAGGAAGAAGTTGTGATTTAAAAATATATATATATCCTATCCCCAAGACATGCAAAATGTTCACCATTACAACAATAGGGAGGTTATCATTTTTTTGGGGGGTGAAACAGTATTTGCGCGTCTAACTTTCTCACTCATCATTATTCACGATTCATTCTAGATTATCTGTAATCATGGTAGCATCCACATTCATGTAGAAGTGTTTAGAATCATATTCTATTCTTATTTACAATAAAAGTGACTCCAAAATGACAATGCATTATGACACAAAATGTATATGTGGGGACGGGTTAACTGGGGTCATTTGTGTCAGAAAGTTGACAATGTTTTTAGGGCCAGCTGGAGATACAGCCACCACCAGCTGGGGTCTGCGGTTGGCTTCTGTCAATATCCACCTCCCACAACACCGTTGACCGACCAATCAGAGCAACGACAGCCCACCTCCCACAGAACCAAGCCACCAATCAGGGCGCACTACCTCCCACGGTCCTCTCTGGATTTAGCCCTCTCAGATGCTTGTGAAACGCAGTGGTTCTACTCATAAACTGGTCCCGGATCAGAGGTGGAGGCCGTTAACAGTCTGGCAGGACCAGGGTGATACGGTTGGCTCGTACTAAGCTGAGGGAGAGGTAGAGGGGTCCCACTTGTGGTTCGGGAGCCAACCACTGGATGGGGGTGGGTGGCTTCCTGACTACCTGTCCTCCACTGTTCCGTCTGTGTTTTTAATGCCTCAGTCAGACCGCAGATGGAGTAAGAATGTCTGTGTGTGTGTCGTAGTGAGTTGTGTGTGTCGTTGTGTGTGTCGTTGTGTGTGTGTTTGTCAGAGTGAGTTGAGAGGCCAAGGCTGATGTTGGTTTATGTGAGCGTCTAGCCAGCCAGAGAGAGAGCTGGTCTGATAGCAGTCTGAGTCCAGGTTGAGATGGCCCACTGTCTCACCCTGACGCCAACACACACCAGCCTTGCTCTCAAACATCTGTTAGTCTGCTCCACTCTGCTCTTTCATCTTCAGTGTGTGTGTGTGTGTGTGTGTGTGTGTGTGTGTGTGTGTGTGTGTGTGTGTGTGTGTGAATCTTTGTGTTTGTATCCAGTAGAACATTTTGGGGTCAGTTCTATTGAATGCTATATGTGGATGTTAGACTAGTGTTTGCAATGGTGTACTGTATATCAGTCCGTTTATGTGTTTGAATAAGGTTGTATGTATGTATGTTTCTATGACTAGGCTTGGACGGTATCCAGGTTGTCATACCAAATTATCGACCTTGTAACATTCTGGGATTTTCGGTCATACTGGTACTGAACACAAGGGCCACTATTTTTAAAACCCACTGAGCCCCTGAGATCTGAAGCTTATCAATGCTAACAAGTACATGTAAAATGCACAACTGCAGAACATTTAGCACAATTTAGTTATATCTATCTGGCAAACATTTAGTTGTGAATTCAATACTGTAAGTATATCACCTGGCGCGTGCTGCAAAACGGTGAGAGACCCACAAGGCTCCGGCAAACAAACACCATGTGACTGGGGGAGTAGAAGCTTCATAATGAAACATGATCTGACCGGAGAAATGACGAACACAATATTTATCTCCTAACGTATTGCACATGCTGACTGCAGGTTTTTACTTAAAAAGTAGCTACAACACTTTCAATAAGTCCTTTTGACGGTATTGGAAAAACCGTCCTGTGCCTGTTTCCAAATATCCTGGTGTACGGTATAACGGCCAAGCCTATGTATGACCCCTATGTTCTGTGTCTCAGCCGTTTTCAGTGGGTCGTTGTACTGTGGCTTATGCTATTATTGACCTGAGAGCCTGTCTACTCCAACAGGATGCTCCCTGAGGGCTGGGAGTGTACCATACCATCTAGGACCTGCAAACCACACACACACACACAATCACACGGCGAAGCGTGCTCACACACACACACGTACGTGCATACACACGCTTGTGTGCACAGACATGTATCACGGTTGATACACGCACACACTCCAGAGGCAATCTAGGTCTACCTGAACGCTCTTTAGTGTTGGTCAATGTAATCTTGTCGGGTAAGGACTAAAAATGGAACAGTGTGTACATTCTGTAATTTCATGCTTTTACTTTGTGGTGTGTGAGTGTGTTAGTTTGACTTTTTTCAACAACAAGCAGGTTTTTTCCCCCCCTGTATCAGCAGACCGCCCAAGGATTTCAATGGCAGAAAAATCCCTCTACCGTCTCTCCTCTTATCTCTCACAGAGCTATAGAATCCCCCTTCTCTCACTCCAGAATGGTCACTTCCAAACAGTGTAAAATGTCTACTCCCCTCTATTTTCAAATGCTCTCTCCCAATCCATAACATTCAGTCAAAAGTTATTTTGGAAAAGTCACGTGCCTCGCTCATGCGTGAAATGTATACCATTTTACAAGTAAAATCTCGGGCTGTTATTGAGAATGTGGCATACCTTTTTTTTTAAAACACAGAGTATGAAATGCATCTAAAGATTTCAGTGAATGGGCTAGATGAGGAGCAGACTGTACAGACAGCCGTGCGTGCGTGCGACCGACCGGTATTGGGTATCCGAGAAGCATATCAATATCAATTCCTTGGATCCAGAATCAGACACTCATCCCCAACCCAAATAGAATCTACAATATTCGTAACTCGATGAGGCAATTTTTTTTATTCAGAGGAATAATAAAATAAGGAAAATACAGTGAAAATATTATGAATAGAATTCCAGTTTTATTCCTCGCGGTGCCAGTGTGAGTCCCCCGCCTTCCGACCCGGGCTGACCGCAGGAATGTGGAGCACTGTCAGGAAGCCATAAAGTTCTGACGCGGAGGTCAGCGAGCGTTTACGCACATGTGGCTTTAGTTTCAAAACTGCCTCTCCGCCGCTTCTCTTTTACTCTGTTCTTCTTTTCTCCTGTTTTTCTCTCATTATCTTTCCTCCTTGTCTGGTCCACAGGTGGAGTTTGGGTTGTATGATGGAGATGTAGTGGGGTAATGTAGGAGGATGGGTTATATGATGGAGATGTAGTGGGGGTAATGTAGGAGGATGGGTTGTATGATGGAGATGTAGTGGGGTAATGTAGGAGGATGGGTTATATGATGGAGATGTAGTGGGGGTAATGTAGGAGGATGGGTTGTATGATGGAGATGTAGTGGGGTAATGTAGGAGGATGGGTTGTATGATGGAGATGTAGTGGGGGTAATGTAGGAGGATGGGTTGTATGATGGAGATGTAGTGGGGTAATGTAGGTGGATGGGTTATATGATGGAGATGTAGTGGGGGTAATGTAGGAGGATGGGTTGTATGATGGAGATGTAGTGGGGGTAATGTAGGAGGATGGGTTGTATGATGGAGATGTAGTGGGGTAATGTAGGAGGATGGGTTGTATGATGGAGATGTAGTGGGGTAATGTAGGAGGATGGGTTGTATGATGGAGATGTAGTGGGGTAATGTAGGAGGATGGGTTGTATGATGGAGATGTAGTGGGGTAATGTAGGAGGATGGGTTGTATGATGGAGATGTAGTGGGGTAATGTAGGAGGATGGGTTGTATGATGGAGATGTAGTGGGGTAATGTAGGAGGATGGGTTGTATGATGGAGATGTAGTGGGGTAATGTAGGAGGATGGGTTGTATGATGGAGATGTAGTGGGGGTAATGTAGGAGGATGGAGATGTAGTGGGGTAATGTAGGAGGATGGAGATGTAGTGGGGTAACGTAGGAGGATGGGTTGTATGATGGAGATGTAGTGGGGTAATGTAGTGGGGTAACGTAGGAGGATGGGTTGTATGATGGAGATGTAGTGGGGTAATGTAGTATGATGGAGATGTAGTGGGGTAACGTAGGAGGATGGGTTGTATGATGGAGATGTAGTGGGGGTAATGTAGGAGGATGGGTTGTATGATGGAGATGTAGTGGGGTAATGTAGAAGGATGGGTTGTAACTGTAGCACTACTGGTGCTTGGTTTTAGATGGGGGGTCACAGTGGCTTTACTCTGGTTTGGGGTGACAATCCCTCCTCTCCTTCAGCTGAAATGTGGACAACAGATGAGGGACCTTCTCACTCTCTGTTTCTCTGTTTCTCACTCTCTGCGTGTGAAGTGTCCATCAGAACAGGACATGAGAGCCTTGCCGCCTCGTCTCAAACTGGAATCTGGGGTTTTGTAAGGCCGACCAGAACCATATGTTCTGGTCTCTGGCCCACAGAGGCAGGGAATGGGATTGTGGAATTTCTGGTTTCCTTGAAAAGCCTAAACAAAACCGAGCAGGCTAATGAAATCATGACTCGCACAACTTCAGCAGAATATAAAGTACTTGTGGGAACTAAGAATGTGATCTATTGATCAAAAATGTTATTAATCAATAACATATTAGTGTCATGCGTTTCATGTACTACTACATAGTGCTATACTATTAACCTGTAACAGCTCCCCATATGCTCTGTCAGTCTCTCTGTCAGTCAGTCTCTCTGTCAGTCTACCATTCTCTCTCAGATGCTTGCTAGCTTGTGTTTAGGTCCCAATCTGACGTGATACTTTGTGATTTTATGATTTGTGACATTTTTTAAATCTTTCTGTGTTGCTCTATGTCCACAAATGTTGATGGATGGATCGATAGATTAATGTAAGGGTGGATGGACAGACGGGTGTGTGGGTGGATGGATGGATTTAATGTAAGGGTGAATGGACAGACTGGTGTGTGGGTAGATGGATGGATTTAATGTAAGGGTGGATGGACAGACTGGTGTGTGGGTAGATGGGTGGGTAGATGGATGGATGGATCGATAGATTAATGTAAGGGTGTGTGGGTAGATGGATGGATTTAATGTAAGGGTGGATGGACAGACTGGTGTGTGGGTAGATGGGTGGGTGGATGGATCGATAGATTTAATGTAAGGGTGGATGGACGGACGGGTGTGTGGGTGGATGGGATGGATGGATGGATGGGCATATTGATTAATTTCTCGATTGGTTGATTGATTGACCATGACTTTATCTCCCCCAGCACTTCCAGACGATGCTGAAGACCAAGCTGAACGTTCTGACACTGAGGAAGGAGCCTATGCCCACAGTGATATTCCATGAGCCGGAGGCCATCGAGTTATGCTCTACCACGCCGCTCATGAAGAAATGCACCCATAACGGCTACAAGGTACACACACACACGCACCGTTATGTGTGTTTCATTGTTGTGCATCACTGGTGAGAACAATTGGCTTGTGTTAGAACTGTAATCCTGGCACATATTGTAGGTGTGTGTTATGGGCACACGTCTTCTATCAGTGTGTGTGTGTGTGTGTGTTTGCCTAGCTGTGATAACTGTCTAATTTAGATGTTTATCCTGCGAGCTGCCTGAGTCAAAGTCTATTCTCTGTGTTCAACCTAAAACAAACATAAACAGTCCTGCAGGTTGAAAAAGCAGGAGAGAAACATGTTCTGTTATTACAGACAACACTTCCCTGTGTGTGCACAGGGGGGAACCCAGGAGACTGGGGTAGGGGCACAGGGTGTTATGTTGGCTGTAACTAAGGCAACTTCCAGTTGTGTGGGTGAGATGGTGGGAGATGTTTGGCAGGCTTGTTAAGGCTTTCACATCAGCTCATTTGGAAAAGGCTTTGAATATAAACACACACCAAACCACTGGCTCACTTATGATCTAACTCATTCAATCACAACACACAGAACACAGACGACCAAAAGACAACTTGACGTTCCACAATGGACAATGAAGCGCTATTCATTTTGAGTGACTGGCTATGCTATGTGCCAGTAGAAGTGGCTATGCTATGTGCCAGTAGAAGTGGCTATGCTATGTGCCAGTAGAAGTGGCTGTGCTATGTGCCTGTAGAAGTGGCTGTGCTATGTGCCTGTAGAAGTGGCTGTGCTATGTGCCAGTAGAAGTGGCTGTGCTATGTGCCAGTAGAAGTGGCTGTGCTATGTGCCAGTAGAAGTGGCTGTGCTATGTGCCAGTAGAAGTGGCTGTGCTATGTGCCAGTAGAAGTGGCTGTGCTATGTGCCAGTAGAAGTGGCTGTGCTATGTGCCAGTAGAAGTGGCTGTGCTATGTGCCAGTAGAAGGAACCGGCAAGGTTGTACCTTTTTTAATAGGGGTGCACATGGAGATCACATGACTGACTGATTAGAATAGCAGACACTATTTAGTGCAGAGGTGCTGATCTCGTTCAGAACAGGACTTGTTCCAGAACACCTGCGAAAATGTTCTGCTGAAACCCAACCAGCCATCCAGTATAACCTTCTGGCAGGACAGAAGAGAACAGTGGGGCTTTTGGTCTTTAGGTCTGGGGCTCAGCACAGCCAATGGGAAACTGACAGTCTCCATCCCAAATTCTCCCTGTTACCTAAGTAGTGCACTATAAAGGAAACAGGGTGCCATTTGGGATGCAACCACTGACTGGGGTTTTGGTCTCCAGTTGGTGTTGCGGTGCCAGGCTAGCCTAGCCCTTGGTGTTTGTGCATGCCTGTATTTTTCCCAGACTTCTGTCCTCTGCTGAACTGTGAGGTTGAAGCTGATTAGTTGGAGCTCCTCAGTGGACCTCACTGTCCCGTGTGAATTAGTAAGGTCTCAATCTGCCCACAGTCTGTAGTACACACGCATGCACAGACACACACAGTCCCTTTTCCTCTCGCCTCAGACGTCTTTTCAAGGTAGCTTTGAGAGAGCTTGGTTTAGTTTCCATGGATACCACTACATCTATTTATCAGGGAATGCCAGCTACAAAAGAAGGTGATTCTTTTTTAAAACTTATTTACTTACTCACCCTGGCTCTAATGCTGTTCCAGGGCTTTCAGTTTATGTAGGAAAGCAGAGTCGAGTAGAGACGATTTCCACACCTACAGAAGTAGGGCTTTTTAGAGGGGAGGGGATTTGAATACTAACACCTACATCAGAGGGGGGTGTGTGTGCTGATAATTTTCTCATGGCTCTCTTGTCCCTCTGCAGAAGACATATGGTGAGCAATAGGTTTGGAACATCGAAATACAATAAAATCACAGTATCGAATTGCAATAAATATAGAATTGTGAGAATCGCAATGCATATCATATCGACACCTAAGTATCGTGATAATATCGTATCGTGAAGTCCCTGCCAATTCTCAGACCTAGCCTCCACCCACTCACCCCAACCCGAATACCACTATCCCCCTGCCAATGCTAACGGCTGCTGGGATGGAAAGCTATTTCTCAATGTTCCTCTCTCTCCCAACCCACAGCCTCTCTCTGTCTGGAGGCTCTGTGTGTCTGAAGGGATCAGTTTGAGCAAGATGACGTACACAATTGCTAATCTTGATCACATAGGCCTAGGTATTTGGGCCTTAGTTAAGGTGATTTGTAGATCAGTGATTCGGCACAGACACTGCCCTGCTCTCTGCTCTCCCAACCCCAGAGCCTTGGATAGGAATAAGCAATATGGAGGACTTCTTACTAGCCTGTCAGAGGGCAAGGTGGAGTTATTACCATATTGCTTATACCTGTACAATCGTCTCAGATCTCAATACGTTCCCAGGGTGGTACGGGGTTGATTTGGGATTGGGCCTCTCTTTGCCCTACCCTGCTCTCTCTACAACCCAGATCCCAATCCCTGCCATGGAGTCCATAGCTGTGGTCTACACGCATTCCAACCACTTTCAATCACTCCCCTGTCACTCTGTCAATACTGGTAGGAACCACCTTGACTCAGAGCAGCTGCAGAGGGGCATCAGTGTGTTACTTACCTTCACGGAGGCATCTAAGCTTTCACACTCTTTGTGTATGTGTGTGCACTTGGTGGCTCTGTGTTCAACAGCTCCAGGTAAAGAAGCAGGGAGAGGAAAAGGAAAGCTCCTTATTTCAGATTCTGTAAAAAACTTGGGAGGGAGCTGAGTTTTCCATTCAGGATTCCCAGTTTTGAGACAGAACACAGACCAAACAAAGCACCATACAAGCACCCCCTGTGAGTGTGTGTGTGACTTGGATGTGATCCAGAAAGCGAGAGCTAATCGCCTGGCTCTGGTCTGAATCTCTTTGATTATATAACGACCCGGCTGCGGAGGGCAGCAGCAGCACGTCGTTTCCATGGAGACAAAGCTGAGGCCAGGTGTGCACGTGTGCTCTGAGGATCTGGGTACTCTGCTGCTCACCATCCTGGCTCGTCAGCTAAAAGCTCCAGCCTTAGCACTGTTTACACGAGCCCTCTCTCCCCCTACCTTAAGGACTTTGTTTAATTGGTTAGTTGACCACATTGGTCAAAGACGCCATGGAAAACACTGGTGTCACAGTGGGGTCTGTCTGACAGGATGGTGTCTGTTACACCATCAGGCCCTCTCATCAGGCCCTCTTATCTGTCCTCTACTTCTCCCATGGTCATCCATGTCTCAGCCTTGCTGAACAGACAGTTGATCTTAGGACTTATTTAAAAAACAACTTTTTCTAAACGTTTAGCATTCTCTCTGTGGCTTATATTCATGGCTGCCAAGGGAAGCCAGGGTTCCCCAAAAAGTGAACCCCCACCCAATTTGTTTACATCATTTTCCTTAAGATTGTATCTCAACGGACAAAGAATCCAAGTGAAACAGCGTCCCTGTAGAAAATAGTACAAATAAAGAAAAACCCTTGAATGAGTAGGTGTATCCAAACTTTTGACTGGTACTGTATATACATTTACAGTACACTGAACAAAAATATAAACACAACGTGTAAAGTGTTTCTGGTTTTCTGATCCACGCCCCTATAGATGCATATCTGTATTCCAGTCATGTGAAACCCATACATAAGGGCCTAATGAATTTATTTAAATTGACTGATTCCCTTATATGAACTGTAACTCAGTAAAACCTTTGAAATTGTTAGATGTTGTGTTTTTAATATTTTTTGTTCAGTATACATTTGAATTAATTTCGTTTCGGGTAACGGTAATTTTACTCTGACAAATTGGGTTCATGGACATTTTTGAAAAGTTTGAGAGCACCTCTTCCCTGGAGACTTTGGTCAACTTGAGATGTAATAATAGACCAGGATAATGGTATTCTCTTTGCAGACAGACCCGGGGAGGGGAAGGAGGATTTTTGTCTGTTTTTCAGTTGTTTTTGAGAACAGTGATTTAGAACCATCTGGGCCAGTCGGGAGCTGTGTACTATGTGGGACAGAATCCCTCGAGCTCTGGGAAATTCTTCTCTGGTCCCGGTCCTGTCGCTGTATATTACATTAGCTCTATTTCACTGTGTGATTCTAAGAAAAAGGATTCAAGACAGATTTTCAAGCTTTAGAATGTTCATTGTGTGTTTAGAGTGCGCGTTTGTGTTCGACAGAATAGGAGAGTAAAAACGAGAGAGAAGCGAGTGTGAGATCGTAGATCATGTGTCTGTCAGTGAGGCCTTTGTTTTGCTTTGTACTTTGTATTCTAATGTACAATTCCTTCAGAAAGTATCCAGAACCCTTGACTTATTCCACATTTTGTTACGTTACAGCCTTATTCTGAAATGTATTAAATTGGTTTTTCCCCCCTCGGATCTACACAAATTTTGGCTAATTTATATATTTTTTATAAAGAAGAAATGTAAATGTAATATTTCTGTTTAAGTATTCAGACCCTTTACTCGATACTTTGAAGCCTCTTTGGAAGTGATTACAGTCTCAAGTCTTCTTGGGTATGACGCTACATGCTTGGCACACCTGTATTTGGGGAGTTTCTCCCATTCTTCTCTGCAGATCCTCTCAAGCTCTGTCAGTTTGGATGGAGAGCGTTGCTGCACAGCTATTTTCGGATCTCTCCAGAGATGTTTGATCGGGTTCAAGTCCGGGTTCTGGCTGGGCCACTCAATCTCGATCTTGACTAGAGTCCCAGGCCCTGCCTCTGGAAAAACACCCCACAGCATGATGGTTCCAACACCATGCTTCACCATAGGGATGGTGCCAGGTTTCCTCCAGACATGACACTTGGCATTCAGGCCAAAGAGTGGAATCTTGGTTTCATCAAACCTCATGGTTTGAGAGTATTTAGGAGCCTTTTGGCAAACTCTAAGCGGGCTGTCATATGCCTTTTTCTGAGGAGTGGTTTCTGTCTGGCCACTCTACCATAAAGGCCTGATTGGTGAAGTGGTGCAGAGGTGGCTGTCCTTCTGGTAGGTTCTCCCATCTCCACAGAAGAACTGTAGAGCTCTGTCAGAGTGGCCATCAGTTCTTGGTCACCTCCCTGTCCAATGCCCTTCTCCTCTGATTGCTCAGTTTGGCTTGGTGGCCAGCTCTAGGAAGAGTCTTGGTGATTCCAAACTTCTTCCATTTAAGAATGATGGAGGCCACTGTGTTCTTGGGGACCTTCAATGCTGCAGACATTTTTATTTGATTTAATCCATTTTAGAATAAGGCTGTAATGTACAAAATGTGCAAAATGTCAAGCGGTATGAATACTTTCGAAGTCACAAAGTGTGTGAGATGGTGTGTGTTTGTATAAGGCAGATCTCTGCTTTAAATGAACTACTTTCTATTGGCAGTGATGATCTTAGCCAGGGCTTCCCTCAGATTGGTCCCTTTGATATAAAGTTTGCTTTGAGGCCCTTTATATACTTCCCCACAGTCAGATTATGTGTCTGCGTCCAGAATGAAGGAAGTTCGAGGTAGTTTCGCCAGCCAATGCTAACTGGCGTCAGCACAATGACTGGGAGTCTATAGTATCTGCTAACAGATTCCATAGATGTCCAGTCATTGCGCTAGTTAGCAACTTTCTCCAAACTGCATGCAGAGACATACAAATGGTATCCATGAGTTCATCTGACTCTGGGGAAGTAAATAAAGGGCCTCATGTAAAAAAATCTTGAAGTATCCCTTTAATAAACCAATAGAAAAGTCCCAAAACATTAAAACCTGCCTATTTGGCAATCCAGGCAGACTCAAGCAAATGCTCAAAGTATCTGTGAACCCAAGTCTGACCACAAGTCCAGCTTTTCAGCATTATAATCCTATTTATCCTCACCATCTCTCTTCCTGTCTCTGCTTGCATTTCACAACATCACTTAACTTAATTTTAGAGAAGTGTTAGAACAAAGCACTTCTGTATTTTTGGCCATGAAAAGAACAATAAAATTGTTGAATGTGAGAAGTGGTAATAAAAACAGGAGTTTATGAAGGAAGGGAGATGTTGAGGGGTGAGTGCAGTACAACAAGCAGTCTTCAACACAGATAGTGGATAGAATCTCACAGAAAGCCACAGGACCACAGTCCATCAGATAGCTTAGGTGCTGGCAAAATGGCTGCCTATACCTTCATCACACTAAAAACTAAGGCTAGAAGTGACAAGATCTGACTGAGCTCATGATGTGCTCTTTCTGCTAGCATGGTTAAGCTAGTTTAAAGCTAGAATGTTAGCTTACCCTCAAGCCATGCTATGCATACCACCCTGCATCCCACTGCTGGCTTGCTTCTGAAGGGTTGGTCCTGGTTGGGAGACCAGGACTGCTGGAGGGCCAGTAGGAGGCACCCTTTCCTCTGGTCTAAATATTCCAATGCCCCTGGGCAATTAATATATATTTTTAACCTTTCATTTAACTAGGCAATTCAGTTAAGAACAAATTCTTATTTACAATGGCGGCCTACCGCGGAACAGTGGGTTAACTGCCTTGTTCAGGGGCAGAACAACAGACGTTATACCTTGTCAGCTCAGGAATTCGACCCAGCAACCTTTCAGTTACTGGCCCAGTGCTCGAACTTCTAGTCTACCTGCCGCCCCACGATGACTGGGGACATTGCCCTGTGTAGGATGCTGTCTTTCGGATGGGACGTTAAACAGGTGTCCTGACTCTGTGATCACTAAAGATCCCATGGCACTTATTGTAAGAGTAGGGGTGTTAACCCTGGTATCCTGGATAAATGTCCAATCTGGCTCTCCTACCATCACGGTCACCTAATCATCCCCAGCTTACAATTGTCTCATTCATCCCCCTCCTCTCCCCTGTAACTATTCCCCAGGTCGTTGCTGTAAATGAGAACGTGTTCTCAGTCAACTTACCTGGTAAAATAAGGGTTAAATAAATACATGTTGGCATATTACTCAGCTCATTTATGTTGAGAGAGAGGTCTGGTGGCAGGAATTCTGGGGGTGTGAAGGACCCCATTGTGAGTCTGTGGACACACTGGGATGTAGCCAACAGCATCTGTTTTGTCTACACACACACACAAACCCGTCTCCCCGCCCACACACACAAACAAACAGGCACTGTTATTCAACACAAGCCAGCAAGCTCATACTTAAAAACACTTAAGACTCCTGAACAGCTAATCATATGGCTACCCGGACTATTTGAATTGATCCCCCCCCACCCACCCCCATTTTAACTACACTCCTGTTAAAACAACATCAAGTTGATCAGAAATACAGTGTAGACATTGTTGTAAATTACTATTGTAGCTGGAAATGGCAGATTTTATTTTTTGAATGGAATATCTGTGTAGGCGTATAGAGGCCCATTATCAGCAACGACCACTCCTGTGTTCCAATGGCGCGTTGTTAGCTTATCCAAGTCTATCATTTTAAAAGGCTAATTGAGCATTAGAAAACCCTTTTGCAATTATGTTAACACAGCGGAAAACTGTTGTTCTGATTACAGGCTCAAAATGACCAGAAACAAAGAACTTTCTTCTGAAACTCATCAGTCTATTCTTGTTCTGAGAAATGAAGGCTATTCCATGCGAAAAATTGCCAAGAAACTGAAGATCTCGTACAACGCTGTGCACTACTCCCTTCACAGAACATCGCAAACTGGCTCTATCCGGAATAGAAAGCGGAGTGGGTGCGCAACTGAGCAAGAGGACTAGTTTGAGAAACAGATCAAGTCAAGTCCTCAACTGGCAGCTTCATTAAAGACACCAGGCTCAACGTCAACAGTGAAGAGGTGACTCCGGGATGCTGGCCTTCTAGGTAGAGTTCCTCTGTCCAGTGTCTGTTCTTTTGACCATCTTAATCTTTTCTTTTTATTAGCCAGTCTGAAATATGGCTTTTTCTTTGTAACGCTGCCTAGAAGGTCAGCATCCCGGAGTCGCCTCTTCCTGTCTTAACTGCACTGTTGGCTAAGGGCTTGTAAGTAAGCATTTCACTGTAAGGTTTACACCTGTTGCATTCAGCATTTCACTGTAAGGTTTACACCTGTTGCATTCAGCATTTCACTGTAAGGTTTACACCTGTTGGATTCAGCATTTCACTGTTAGGTTTACACCTGTTGTATTCAGCATTTCACTGTAAGGTTTACACCTGTTGTATTCGGCGCATGTGACAAATAACATTTGATTTGATGCTTCGGTACTTTGACGACTAGTAAGTGTGTAGTTCTCACATGCATAATCTATGAGCAGAATCACTTACCTCAATTAGCTAGCCATGAAATCCCCAGTTTGAAAGCAACGGTTTTCTGAAAGCTGTGCAGCGCTATTTTCCCTACATTTACTCCCCACGTTGGCCAGCCCCTAGAAATTTGAGTTTGTCACTGAGCTCCAGTCCCTCACCATTTGAGTGACAACTAGCAAGACGCACAAACAGTAGAGCAAGAGAGCGTGAGCAGTGACGTGGTGCACATATCCCTACTGGATCGTGGAAATGTATCATGGCGCCGGAGAAGATGGCTGACGTTTTACGTGCTCCTAACCACTTTTGTTTTTTTGTTTTTTATTTTTTGCATTGTTTGTAACTTTTTAAAAAACGTATTCTGTACATAATGTTGCTGCTACCGTCTCTTATGACCCAAAATCATTTTGGACTTCAGAACTGCGATTACTCTCCACGAACTGGCAGAAGCGTATTTTTTTCCTTTAACGAGTCCGACGTAAAGGATATACTGCTTTCCCGGAAGAGGCCCAAATCCCCGTCATTTGCACGAAGAGAAGACGGAGAAAAACAGGACAGCGGTCGGGCTGCCTTCTGAGAATTCATAGGCGATCGAATGACCCCCCCACTGCCTTCCGTTCTACTAGCTTACATGCAGTCATTGGAAAATAAAATCGATGACCTACGGGGAAAATTAAACTACCAAAGGGGCATTAAAAATGGTACAATTTTATGCTTCATGGAGTCGCGGCTGAACGACGACATTATCAACATACAGCTGGATGGTTATACGCTGTATCGGCAGGATAGAACAGTGGTGTCTGGTAAGACAAGTGGGGGCGGACTATGTATATTTGTAAACAACAGCTGGTGCACGATATCTAAGGAAGTCTCAAGGTTTTGTATCTCATGTTACGCTGTAGACCATACTGTCTACATAGAGAGTTTTCATCTGTATTTTTCGTAGCTGTCTACATACCACCACAGACCGATGCTGGTACTAAGACCGCAGTCAATGAGCTGTATTCCGCCATAAGCAAACAGGAAAAGGCTCATCCAGAGGCTGTGCTCCTAGTGGCCGGGGACTTTAATGCAGGGAAACTTAAATTTGTTAAATGTGCAACCAGAGGGGATAAAATCTCTAGACCACCTTTACTCCATACACAGAGACGTGTACAAAGCTCTCCTCACCCTTCATTTGGCAAATCTGATCATAATTCTATCCTCCTGATTCCTGCTTACAAGCAAAAATTAAAGCAGGAAGCACCAGTGACTCGGTCAATAAAAAAGTGGTCAGATGAAGCAGATGCTAAGCTACAGGACTGTTTTGCTAGCACAGACTGGAATATGTTCCAGGATTCTTCCGATGGCATTAAGAAGTACACCACATCAGTCACTGGCTTCATCAACAAGTGCATTGACGACGTCGTCCCCACAGTGACCGTACGTGCATGCCATGGATTACAGGCAACATCTGCACTGAGCTAAAGGGTAGAGCTGCCACTTTCAAGGAGCGGGACTCTAACCTGGAAGCTTATAAGAAATCCCATTATGCCCTCCGATGAACCATCAAACAGGCAAAGTGTCAATACAGGACTAAGATCGAATCGTACTATACCAACAGGTTTTAAGCAGACCCCCATAGTGCCTGTGCCCAAGAACACTAAGGTAACCTGCCTAAATGACTACTGACCGACCCGTAGCACTCACATCTGGAGTGCTTTGAAAGGTTGGTCATGGCTCACAACACCATTATCCCAGAAACCCTAGACCCACTCCAATTTGCATACCGCCCTAACAGATCCACAGATGATGCAATCTCTATTCCACTCCACACTGCCCTTTCCCACCTGGACAAAAGGAACACCTATGTGAGAATGCTATTCATTGACTACAGCTCAGTGTTCAACACCATAGTGCCCTCAAAGCTCATCAATAATCTTAGGACCATGGGACTAAACACCTCCCTTTGCAACTGGATCCTGGACATCCTGACGGGCCGCCCCCGGGCGGTAATGGTAGGTAACAATACATCCGCCACGCTGATCCTCAACACAGGGGCCCCTCAGGGTTACATGCTCAGTCCCCTCCTGTACTCCCTGTTCACACATGACTGCATGGCCAGGCACGACTCCAACACCATTAAGTTTGCCGATAACACAACAGTGGTAGGCCTGATCACCGACAACAACGAGACAGCCTATAGGGAGGAGGTCCGAGACCTGGCTGGGTGGTGCCAGGACAACAACCCCTCCCTCAACATGATCAAGACAAAGGAGATGATTGTGGACGTCAGGAAAAGGACGACCGAGCATGCCCCCATTCTCATCAACGGTGCTGCAGTGGAGCAGGTTGAGAGCTTCAAGTTCCTTGGTGTCCACATCAACAAAACAAACTAACATGGTCCAAGCACACCATGAGAGTTGTGAAGAGGGCACGACAAAACTGAAAAGATTTGGAAGAATTTCACTAAGGTCTACACCTGTTTTTATTTGGCGCAAGTGACTAATAAACTTAGATTTGATTTGTGATGTAACACGCAATTTTCTGGGACCACTTTTAGCTTGTGGGTGCTACTTTCAGAACAACTGGCTAAAAAGTATACAAAAGTACTGTAGAATATCTTTAAACGAACTCCCACACTTTCACGTGCAGCTCTGTCCCTAGCCAGCTGTACTGGCTGACTCAGTAAGTGGAGAAGAATGTTAACAACCGCCTCAGGAATTCGAAATTCTCCAGGAGTTCTTTGGTAGTAATGTAAGGGGAGGCCTACAGATAGGGACCTCTGTCGAGAAAAGGTGCAAGTACTACACCCCCACCCCCCTATTCCTTATATAACACATTACTCTAGTCCATAGCTTTATGAGTGTGTTCTGTAGGGAATAGGGAGACATTTTGAACACAGATACAATGATGGTATCCCACATAAGACCAGTCTGACCCAGAACATTTTCAAAAACCTACAATGCCAATACAGGAAAGGCTTTCTACTAAACCAGGGCTGTCGTGGCGTGTTTTGGTTTTATAGACATGGTTCCCTCTCTCTGTCAGTCAGAGGTGGTTGGTTGCACCTCAATTGGGGAGGATGGGCTCGTGGTAGTGACTGGAATGGAATAAATGGACTGTTATCAAATACATCAAACACGTGGTTTCCATTTGTTTGATTCCATGCGTTCCGTTCCAGCCATTATTATATGCCCTCCCATCAGCTAGCCTCCTGGGCTGTCAGTGTTTAGAATGGTATGCGAGTTAGTTCAGATTTGGTTTAATGAGAAGTGTTCCCAAAAACAAGTACCTGAACATCAGGCCTTTCCCAAAACTGCAGCACTTCTCCAGCTGGACTCGCGTCCTTCGCACTTTCTCATCTCATCTCTTTCTATTCTCTTCTCCTCTGTTCTCTCCTCTGATACACAAATCAGCTGTGCATCTCCATTCAGTAAACAGTCAGTAAACAGTCTGGGATAGAGAGGGAGAGGTACAGATGAGGGGGGTAATGCAGCTGCTGGATGTGTCCTACTGCTGCACACGCACTCACTCACAGACAGACTGACAGAGAGACAGACCGCTCCCTCTGGCCCACCTCCTACCCCTCCACCTTCCCTCTGTCTGGGCCGAGAGGAGAGAAGGAGCCAGGATGTTCCTGTCAGTGTCTGTCTCCCTGTTGGGTTTAGGAAAGCTGATCTGCGGATGTTTGCTCTTGACTCCCTGGCCTCTCTGTCTGCCTCTGTCACCACCTCTTTTCTCCCTCGTTCTCACCTCTCGCTGGTCTCTACACCTATGTGTTGATCACTCATAATGTGCTGTGTTCAGGTGATCAGTTAGATTTTTTTCTGGTGATTCAAGGGGAAGAAATGACAGATTATTTCACAAAGAATCATCTGCACAAACATTCTGTACTCGCTTGGCAGTCATGGTTCAGCTGTGGTGTGTGTGTGTGTGTGTGTGTGTGCGTGCGTGCGTGCGTACATGTATGAGAGACCGGAAGATACTGAGTAAAAACAAGAAAAAAATTAGACGGAGAGAGTGGAGATTGTCAAGAGAGACTGAGAGCGAGACAGAGAGAATCCTCCATAATCCCAGTGCTGGTAATTGTGGCCACATGTTTATCCACACAAAGCACAGTGTTTAGCCATGTCCTCTCTCTCTCGGAGTGTCTGTCTCAAAGCACAACTCTGCAGTCCTAACCAACTACAGCAAAGTAATGTGTCTTGTTTAACTAGTAGGAATCATGCGTACAGTGGGGAGAACAAGTATTTGATACACTACTGATTTAATTACTTAAAAATCATACAATGTGATTTTCTGGATTTTTGTTGTAGATTCTGTCTCTCACAGTTGAAGTGTACCTATGATAAAAATTACAGACCTCTACATGCTTTGTAAGTGGGAAACCTGCAAAATTGGCAGTGTATCAAATACTTGTTCTCCCCACTGGATATTCAGTAACTTTCAGGCCCCTAACCTAACCACTGATACAGGGTCAGATATTATTTTAACCCCCTAAATGTTAAGATTAGGATTGGAGGTAGGCCAATCTGATCTTAGATCTGAACCCATCTCCCCCAACCAATCAGTAATCTATGGCTTGTCCCAACTGACTCTCCTATCTTGTACAATGCAACCTTTGACTCTTCTACTTTACTATTCTGTTCCCCTCATCAGTGTTAGGGAAGATTCAGAATTTGTTGGTAACATATGTAAGATGTTTTATATTTATCTAATGTGTGTAAGTTACTTCTCATCAGAATGGTATTTTTGTATAATACTGTGGCGAGGTTGCAGTTATCTGTTCTATGTCAAGACTAAGTTGCATGGGCCGCTGAGAGGGGAGGGGTCAAAGTGTCATCATGTGTAAACATATCTTTTACTCCCTACCTTTCCCAGTGGGGAAAGGAGGGTGGCAGTGTCTGGAATCATTCTATGCTCCCTCTAATGTTGTTTCTATCTTAACCTATAGCCTCATTCTCCTCTCCGTGAGTTTGTCCAGGAGTTTGTATTTAGAGTGGGTTGTATCTAAATGACAATTTGATATATGCCTGTTGATATGGAGGATTGGTTTATGGTTCTGGGGTTTGGGAAAGGAGACAAAGCTGAACGATTAATTATGTCTATGCTGTCTGACTATGTGTGATCTTTGCTATAAAGGATCCCATTTTGCCATTGTGTGGGGACTCTCAACTCTTCATTAGAGATACTGAACTGTTGAAAGTCAAAAAGCTATAGAGCTCATATGATTAAAGATGGACTTTTATAACTAACTCTGACTTGTGTGTGTGGTTTGCTCCCATGATTTGGTAAATAGAGGAAATTTCCACGACATTAGTCACCCACATAACTGCTGCCTACACTATCACTCCACAGCTCCCTCCTCTCTTTACAGTCCCCTCTTCATATCCATGCTTTAACTCTGTTATAGCCACCAACCCACTGTTCTTGCGCCTCACAGCCTGCCTGCTTGCCTGCCTGCGAGTGATCCACTATTGCTCTCTGGCATTCCTCTGCCTCGGGCCCTCAAGACTTTGGCTTTCCCTAGTCTTTTTTTCTGGTCCGTGTGTTCAGAATGTTCAGATGGAACCAATATGCTGCCTTCATCAGGATCAGCGCTTGGCACTGTTAGCAATTAGCTATGGAGGGGAGGAGGGAGGGGAGGCTGGCTGTGGGAAACACATGGGAGAAATGAGAGGAATCTGTGCAGACAGTGGAGCTATGTAGAGCCCAGGCTGCATGATTTAGGCCCCCTGGCCACCAGTCAGACTGTGAGGCCTGCAGCACACAACCAGGGACTGAGATGAGTTATCATCAGCTCATCAAAGATGAAACATGCGATATGCACACACACACACACACACACACACACAGATCATCATATCATTACACTTGAGGAGGTGTCAATCCCTCTAGCAGACAGACTGACAAGCCCGGACCCCTTGTCTCTGACACCCCCGCTGGGTCGTCACAGACACACACAGCGATAGGGTTGAGCACCACGTCAGCAAGTCTGTGTGTCAAACACTTGTCTTAAAGGTAGAGCGGTCTGAAAAGGGAATGTAACACAACAATGCTGCCACTGTCTGTCCGTCTGTCCATTAGGCTTGGGCGGAATCCAGACTGTCATACCTTCATACAGACCTTGTGACATTCTGGGATATTCGGTAATATCGGCACTGAACACAAGGGCCACTATTTTTAAACCCCACTGAGCCACTGTAATCCAAAGGTTAGCGATGCTAACAAATGCATGTAAAATCCCACAGAGAATGCTAACTAAATGCTAGCGACCACATTTTATACAATTTCTGTCAAACTATTTGCAGGAAAGACATCCCAGCTCAGAAAATAAATATTAGACAGCAAGGCTCTTGATCCAGGAGGGGATTCTATGCCGTTACCAAGCGAAGCTTGATTTTGGAAGAAGCTAGCCACTTAGCTACTAAATTAGCAAACCAAATGCACAACTGCAGAGCATTTAGCACATTTTAGAATGTAAACTTAATGGTTATAAGATGCAGTGCCTTCGGAAAGTATTCAGACCCCTTGACCTTTTCCACATTTTGTTAAGTTATAGACGTATTCTAAAATGGACTAAAATCCTCAGTAATCTACACACAATACCCAATAATGACAAAGTGAAAAAAGTGTTTTATACATTTTTGCAAATGTATTAAAAATGGGGGGAAAAGATTCTCTGGTCTGATGAAAACAAGATTCAACTCTTTGGCCTGAATGCTAAGCGTCACATCTGGAGTAAACCTGGCACCATCACTACGGTGAAGCATGGTGGTGGCAGCATCATGCTACGGGGATGTTTTTTGGTGACGGACTGAGAGACTAGTCAGGATCAAGGCAAAGATGAACGGAGAAAAGTACAGAGAGATCCTTGATGAAAACCTGAAGCGCTCCGACTGGGGCAACGGTTCGCCTTTCAACAGGACAACGACCCTAAGCAAACAACCAAGACAACGCAGGAGTGGCTTCGGGACAAGTCTCTGAATGTCCTTGAGTGGCCCAACCAGAGCCCGGACTTGAATCCGAGATCGAAGATCTCTGAAGAGACTTGAAAATAGCTGTGCAGCAACACTCCCCATCCAACCTGACAGAGCTTGAGAGGATCTGCAGAGAAGAATGGGAGATACTCCCCAAATACAGGTGTGCCAAGCTTCATACCCAAGAAGACTCAATGCTGTAATCGCTGCCAAAGATGCTTCAACAAAGTACTGAGTGAAGTTTCTGAATACTTATGTAAATGTGAAATTTCAGTTTTTTTATTAATTACCAAAATTTCTAAACCTGTTGCTTTTTTTAGTAAAGGGTATTGTGTGTAGATTGATGAGGGAAAACATATATTTTATACATTTTAGAATAAAGCTGTAACGTAACAAAATGTGAAAAAAAGTAAAGGGGTCTAAATACTTTCCGAAGGCACTATATCTAGCTGGCATTTTAGTTGTGAATTCCATGCTGTAATTAGATCACCTGGTACATGCTGCACAACAGTGTGTGACTCAGCTGGTAAACCAACACCACGTGACTGGAGACTACTATCTGACAGTTGTAATGATAGAACGTCATCTTTATCTCCTAAGTTATTGAACAAGTTGACTGCAGGTATTTACTTAAAAAGGTAGCTACAAATATTCAAAAGTGTTAAAAGTTTAAATACTATTGACCGTTTTGAAAATCCTCCCATGGCTATTTCCAAATATCCCTATATACCACCCAAGTCTGTGTGTGTCTGTCTGTCTGATATGCCATGGTATATAACTAACTGTCTGTATGATTAATAGACTAGACTCATGTGAAACCCCTACCCACCTGCTTTCTGGTGTTTGCCTGTGAGATTCCGTTGAGCACTGGCGTGTGTGTGCATGCGTATGTGAGTGCATTCTTGTGTGTGTGTATCCAAATATACAGGAAGGTATCAGACCCACCTTCAGATGGGCTGGGCTTACACACACACAGTCTTGTATAACTAACCTTGTGGGGACACACAATTCAGTCCCATTCAAAATCTAATTTTCCCTAACCTGTACCCTAACATGAAAGCCTAACCTTAACCCTAAACCTAACTCTAGTTCCTAAACCTAAAACGAACCCTAACAAAATGTACCCAGTTGGTCAAATTTGAGTTTGTTTGCTATTCTTGTGGGGACTTCTGGTCCCTACAAGTATAGTTAAACACGTCCACACACACACACTACTCCAACATTCCAGTTTCCCAGATGAGGACTGTCACCCCCTCATTCTTTCATCCCTGTAAATCATCAGAGGAGAGGAGGCATTTCCTCCTGTCTTCAAATGTTTACAGCAGACATGAACACAGGCTGCTGTAATGTTGACATGGTGAGGTCACAAATGCACAGTGAGATTCTGTTCAGCAGTTCGTATAAAATGACCGCAGTCTCTGACTGACACACACACACACACACACACACACACACACACACACACACACACACACACACACTCCTCCATGCTGATAATATAGCCCTGGGACAAACCCACCTGTGCAAACTTCACATAAAGAACAGTCACAGGTAAGTACTGTATCTTATCTTAGCCTGGGTCCAGTCTATTGCTGCAGACAACTTGTCCTTCTCAGGTATGACCACTACAAGGAAGTAGGCTTAAGAAGAACCTGACTGGCACCCAGGCTAATTTAATCTATATAGGATTATCTAAGCCCAGTTCCTCTTCCTGTGTATAGTTGTCCTGCTCTACAGTCTCTAAGGGTATTTTTACACTTTCAGTCCCTTTCAGACAATTTTATGAACTCGGTACGGTTCACTTATTATTATTTTTTTACCCCAGTATTAACACTCCAAAAGAGCCTCCGAAGCGAACCGAACTGAGACCATCTCGAGAGGTGGTCTGAGTTCGGTTCGCTTGAAATCCGCAGCCCGGTTCCCTTTCTCTAGGACAATGTGAAGGCAAAGCTCCCCAGGTTCGCTTGTCATTGTTCCCCTACCACACACTAGACTACTGCAACACTGTCTTCCTTGCCATAAACCTTCACATTGGTGCCATAAAAGAGAGAAGATTAATGTGCAGGTTCAAAAACAAAATGTGTGCTGTTTTTGGATATTGATTAGCGATTGTCAAGGACGCATAGAAATTCCAAAATGTGTGGAGTTTTTAGTTCAGATTATTTGTTTGCAATATGTGATCTATAGGCTAAGAGAGCTTCATTAGCTGTTTATTGATTGTGGTGTTTGAATAGTGAGAAGACAATATATTTGGTGACATCACAACATCTATTCCAGCTCTTAAAGGGGCAGTAGCCTACCTTGTAGAATGTTTATAATTACCGCATGATTTATTCTGCAGTTATTCTATTACCAACTGGAGGTATATCTAGCTATCTGACAACGCGTTCTGATTGAATGGCTTGTCCTGCACTTTTGTAAAAACCCAGAGTACATGTTGGAAAAAGATCTAGCTTCCTTTCTAAACATAGCAATGTGAATGCACAGAGGACTCGGTCCACAAAATAGGTGACGTGAACTGTCAAAAGAGTTGAGTCCTCATTCAAAGGCAAGGGCCGTGTGAATACAAAGGGAAAACACCCTGATAGGGTCTCTGGGAAAAGGCAGATCTTATCTGTCTGAATGTCTTCTCCTGACTGAGCCTCCGAGACAAGTACAAGGAGATTAGTATAGCTCTACATCCTCACTGCACTGATTCCAGCCTACCCCAATCGACCTACCCACTTACCCCTTTCCCTCCATGCCCCTTTCCCTCCATCCCCCCTCGGTCATGTCATGTTAGAACAAACATGTTTAGTCTGTGTGATATTACAAAGACCAAAGAGAACTGCTGTCAATGAGGGGCTTTGAGGACAGAAATACTGCAGAGCCCAGTGAGTGAGACTGAGGAGTGAGGGACTCTTTGTGGACTGCCAGCCAGCCAGCCTCGGAGGAAGAGAGGCGGCCTCTGTTCCCCTGTAGCAACCCCAAACACCTCCCACGTGTCTGTGTGTGTGTGTGTGTGTGTGTGTGTGTGTGTGCATACGCACGTGTATGGTGAGGTGTGCTCACTGGTCACCCAGTACAACCGGTAGGCCAGGGGTCTCTAGAATGGGCCAGTTGTCCCTGCTGACCCCTAGCCACTCCCAATGCTGCCTGACACAGAGCAGAGTACGACCAGCCTTACATGTGGAAAGATGGGGCAGCAGGGGACAGTGTGAGAGTGGATAGTGTCAGAGAATTGAGTTGCTTTTCTAAAAGTAAGATGTCTATATATCCAGTACATAGGTCCATCCACAGGCCATCATTACCAGCCTGCACTCAACTACTAAGCAGATCTAAAACAAACTCTATAACCTCAATACAAAATGGAAAAAGAAAATAAATCACTCAAAAGATCATTAGAACTAATTATTGCTCGTTTTATACTTTATCTCCACTGTAAATATCCTGGTGGGTGGATGTCAGTTGGCTAAGAGCGCGGTGTCAGTGTGGTCGGCTTGCTTAACCGCCTGGCCTCTGGGGGTGCTCCAGAGGTTTTCACCATGATGGATCTGCTGGAGAACCGTCAGGGGAGAAACGTTGCGGTTGCCCCCAGATGACAACCATACTGCCTGAGACTAAGGCTGCAGCAGCTGGATCTAGTGATTAGGATTCTCTCTGTACTCTCGTTTTCTCTCTCTGTTCATCTCTCTATTTCTGTCTCTCTTGCCTGTTCTCTTTTTTTCTGTCCTCTTTTTCTCTGTTTCACTTGCTGCCTCCCTCTCTCCGTTTCACTTGCTGCCTCCCTCTCTCCGTTTCACTTGCTCTGCCTCCCTCTCTCCGTTTCACTTGCTCTGCCTCCCTCTCTCCGTTTCACTTGCTCTGCCTCCCTCTCTCCGTTTCACTTGCTCTGTCTCCCTCGCTCCGTTTCACTTGCTCTGTCTCCCTCGCTCCGTTTCACTTGCTCTGTCTCCTCTCTCTCCATCTCTACAGAGTGGTTCAGTTGGTCATGGTAGTCAGGACTGTGGATGTAAAGGGATCTTGGTCTGCCTTGGCTCTGGCTGTGGTTTCTCCATTGGCGGGGCTCTCTGTGGTGTGATGTGGTGAGGACTAGTGTTTCTCACACCAGCCAGCCAGCCTGAAGACGGTTCTCTGTTCTTCCAGGCTTCACCACTACAGGGTTGTAATAGTTTGTGGATGGAATGACTGGAACCGAGAGAGAAAAAAGTGTCCAAATGGGAAGGAGGGAGGGATGGATTGAGAGGGAGAGAGAGAGACCGGGGCCAGATATAGTCCTTGTGGTCACAGGCTAAACAAAACTTCCAGACGGAAGAAAAAAAATGGTCCTTTTTTTTCTTGCTGGTCTCCTCCGCATTTCCTGTTTGTCAATATTTCATTGATAGTGTTGCGTGTCTGTGTGTCCCTGTCCTTGACATATTATCAGATAGCACTTTATCTTTCAGGGTAACTGTTGTGTATTTTGTGTACAGTATGTGTATTTTGTGTCTTCACATTTGTGTCTCTTCATGATATACCGTTTTGCCAGCTTGGTCTAGTGTCCAGAGATGTACGATGCATTCTGATGTCACATGTTATTCTTCATCTTTTTAAAGAAGCACTCCAGCTATTTTTCCTGTTGAAAAACAATATCCGGAGGGAGAGAGGTAAAGAGAGAGATGGAAAAGGGGGGGAGAACATACGACATTATAAAATCCTTGTACACAAACAACAAGTGTGCGGTTGGTCACAACTGTTTCAATTTAAAAAGTCTTGCAGAGCTTCGCAAAAAATGGATGCCACGACGGCTGTGTAAAGTTTTACACTTCTAGTTGGATTACTAGGCCATTATCGGTCATGCTCTCTCTCCTGACAACCCTTTTTCTTAGATCACACATTCCTCACACACGTGCACATATGACTACACACACGCACACACAGTCCGGGTGCTGCAGACTGTTCTAGTGCAGCTTAAGCCCCACCCTCCAACATATATATCAACGAATTTGGCGAGGGCACTAGAACAGTCTCCAGCACCCGGCCTCACGCTACTAGAATCTGAAGTCAAATGTCTACTGTTTGCTGATGATCTGGTGCTTCTGTCCCCAACCAAGGAGGGCCTACAGCAGCACCTAGATATTCTGTCAGACTTGGGCCCTGACAGTAAATCTCCGTAAGACCACAAATACAAATTGCATCTAGACACTGTTGCCCTAGAGCACACAAAAAACTATACATACCTCGGCCTAAACATCAGCATCACCTTTAACTTCCACAAAGCTGTGAACGATCTGAGAGAACAGGCAAGAAGGGACATACCAATTAGGATCTGGCTAAACATGCTTGAATCAGTTATAGAACCCATTGCCCTTTATGGTTGCGAGTCCTGGGGTCCGCTCACCAACCAAATTGAGACTCTGCAAAAATATCCTCAGTGTACAACGTAAAATACCAAATAATGCATGCAGATCAGAATTAGGGTGATACCCGCTAATTATCAAAATCCAGAAAAGACCCGTTAAATTCTACAACCACCTAAATGGAAGCGATTCCCAAACCTTCCATAACAAAGCCATCACCTACAGCGAAATTAACTTGGAGAAGAGCCCTCAAAGCACCCCACAGAGCCCCAGGACAGCAACACAATTAGAACCAATGTGTTTGACACACATTTCTCTCAGATTAGACAGACCCACAAAGAATTTGAGAACTAATCCAATTTTGATAAACTCCCATATCTATTGGGTGAAATACCACAGTGTGCAACACAGCAGCAAGATTTGTGACCTGTTGCCACAAGAAAAGGGCAACCAGTTAAGAACAAACACCTTTGTACTTTAACCATTTGCACATCGTTACAACACTGTATATAGACATAATGACATTTGAAAAGTCTCTATTATTTCGGAACTTGTGAGTGTAATATTTACTGTTCATGCTTTTGTTTATTTTGATCCATTTCACTTGCTTTGGCAATGTAAACATGTTTCCCATGCCAATAAAGCCCATGACCTTAGCATTGATAACCCCGCACTCTTACCAGTTGAGGCACATAGTTTTGTACCACTAAATGCTGTTAGATGTTTAACAGCCTCTCTCTCTTTCTCTCCCTCTGTGTTCTCTCCACAGGTGACATACCTTGGCAAGGTGACCATCTCAGGGACCCAGTTCCTGTCGGGCTGCACAGAGTCGGCAGTGGTGGGCCTGTGGGACCGCCGTGCGCTGGCCCAGGAAGAGCACCTCCTTGCCAACTCCCTCCTGGAGATCCGCCCCTTCCAGGTGCGCCTGCACCACCTGGACGGGCGCGGCGAGGCCTCGGTGACCATGGACACGTACCAGGTGGCGCGCATCGCTTACTGTACGGCGGACCACTGCACGAGCCCCAATGTGTTCGCCTGGATCTACCGGGAGATCAACGACGACCTGACCTTCCAGATGGACTGCCACGCCGTGGAGTGTGAGAGCAAGCTGGAGGCCAAGAAGCTGGCCCACTCCATGATGGACGCTTTCCGCAAGACCTTCCACAGTATGCGCAGCGATGGACGCATCCACAAGAGCGGCTCCTCGGACGAGTTCGCCACCGACGACTCCGCTCCAGACGACTCCACCCCCGAGGAAGACGGCTGAGCACCAGGGTTTCCGCCGCCCCCCCCCTCTCCCCGATCACAAGCCTGTGAGGGGAGGTGCACAGGGGCAACCAGAGCACTCTCTCTACTCTCTGTCTCTCTCTCTCACTCTTCTCTGGTTTAAGGAAAAAACATGGAACTAAAACTGACCGCAGACTGAAGGATGATGAGGATGTAGTTTTAAAAAGGGGGAAAGGAACAACTTGAGACCTAACATATGGGGAAGTGAAACTTAGTGTTGCCTCTTTGGATAAATCGGTCCTCAAACATTTGGATAGCCATTGACGCGCCTGATCTGCCCATAAGAATCAGTGAATAATGGTTATAAGACAGTTACATTCCCATCCGACGCTGCGGTCTGTCCGTCCGTCTGTCTGCGATGTGCAGAGAAAATCTGCCTCTTTACAACCACCTCTCGCCCCACCCCGTCCTGGCCCAATCAAAAGCCCAGATCACTTCCTAAAAATCCAGATCACTGCTTCCCGTTCTGATTTTTTAACAACACTATGGAGTTGAGAGTTATGCCTGTAGCACTGTTAAATGTGTGGTTTCAAAAAGAAAGCCTTGACTAATATATGTGTGGAAGGTTGCCGGGAGGAGGGAGGTCCTGACATATTTATTAGGCTACGAGAGCGTCATCCCTTATCAATCACATTTACTTCCTGTTTTGAAGCATACCAAAAGTGAGTCTTTTAGCTGTGTCTTCTTTGTTGACTTTGTGCCTCACTTCTCACACACCAAGGCTTGTCTCTTAGTCCCGCAGTCCCAAATGTTGTGCGTGTGTGTGTGTGTAGTCGTCGTGCATGTGCATGTGTGTGTGAGGAATGTGTGATCTAAGAAAAAGGGTTGTCAGGAGAGAGAGCATGACCGATAATGGCCTAGTAATCCAACTAGAAGTCTAAAACGTTTCACAGCCGTCCATAAAGAATACCTGAAGGCTCTTGGCCTGTGCTGAATGTATTATAGGTATGTTGTGCTGCAAGCTCCCTACACCTTTTAGTTACTTCGTTTTTTTTTTGTACATTTCTTCTACATTGTTATATGTGGATTAGGTGCAGTTTAGCAAGGGCCGTTTTCTGTACAGACACCTTAAGGTAACGATTATGTCTCGTGGGCTGGATGCGTGTTGAGTCTATGAACAGACAGACACAGCTCAGTTTCACTTGTGCTGTCGAAGGGTAAGAGCGGCCATTTTGGGGCAACTGGAAGCCCCCATGACACAAGAGCCTCACCCCACCCCCCTTTCTAACAAGACTCTTGAATGGACTGGATGCTGGTACTCACAGTGGGGTGGGTCATGTATTTTGTCTGGTGTCTAAAGCCAATTTTATTAAGATGGCTCTGGTCAGTACGTACATATATAAACAATGTATTTGAAACTCATTCAATAAGCTTATGTAAATACACAAATGAAGTATCCGTTTCCAAATATTACAGCATTAAATGTTGATAGCTATTTTAAATAAACAACGGGAACATCAAAGACAGCACCAGTGTTTTAAAGTCAATTGTGAATATGTAGAGTTCCATAGAAGTGGCTGTCAACAGGGTGTGTGAGCCCAGCGGCTTGACATGCCAGGATGACAGGAGGAGGGAATGTTTATAAAGCTGTAGATTACTGTGTCATGTCTTGTCTGAAGGCTCAGATGTGCTTTAAATGTCTGGAAATGTTACCGTAAGTGTTTTCTATACAGTATTTGCAAAGATAAAGAAACAATCACATATAAACTATTTACCAAGACTGACTGGTGATGCCGAAGTGTCTTTTTTTGTTTGTTTACGAAAACGTTCATATTGATTCGAGTTGGCTGTGATGTTTTGCCTTCATGACAAATGTTTCTCACAGTACTAGGAATTGTACATGTGGGTGAATTTCAACGGCTGTGTATGTATTAGGTTTGTGTACACATACAATATTACAGCCAGAGATTGCCTCCAATCCTACCAATCATTTTGTCTCCATTTCTTACATTCATAGACCGCAAAGCTCTTTCCATTGTTGTGGGGCTCATTCCCTTCAAACACCAGGAATGTGTGGCAGCCATTTTGGTGCCCACATCCGTCTCAAGGTATTTCCATAACGCGGGTGCTTATACCGTTGGCTATCGTCACAGAGTTTCTAAACCCAGAGGTGCAACATGACAAGACTTTCGGGGAACGCTTGCAAAGCAGCCCAGGCCGGGGTTTGGGTTTGAGAAGGGTTAGTTCGTCTAAAGACACAACCTTGTAAAAGTGACAAACTGACATGTTTTGATTTTCATCAAAAGCAGCTTTAAAATGAAGGAATGCCTTTGATTTGACAGCCTGCACCTGCGCAGTTCGGTGCGAGACGACCGTTGGACCCGATGACGTTTCTCCGCATGAGCTTAGCTATCGAACGTTGCCATGACATCATCGACAAGCACGATCAGGGATTTCTATTGGAGAAGCAGTTTCTGCCTATCTTCATACGGTACTGTATTTGCTATCATTTTGCTGCTCAGAAACTGCAGAGAATCGAGAGCAAAATGGATGCTGGAAACAGTCTGAATGACTGCTGAATGGGAACACTGCCTCCTTCTGGAAGGTAGAGGAACACCTTCCTCACTTTCCCATTCCGATAAAAGAGCATACCCCACATAGAGAATATATTTGGATAACTTATATTATGGGTTTATTATTTATGAGAAGTGTGCCCACACATTTTGACGTTTACGTGCTCTATATAACTATTTGCACTTCAAAACATTCACTAATACCAAGTGTCTGCATAAAACTGTGATCACTTTGAAGTGGAGATGTTGTTTGATGGATATATACACAGTGTACTAAACATTAAGAACACCTTCCTAAAATTGAGTCTCACCACCTGCTTTTGCCCTCAGAGCAGCCTACATTTGTTGGGGCATGGACTCTACAAGGTGTCAAGCGTTCCACAATGATACTGGCCCATTTTGACTCCAATTTTTCCCACAGTTGTGTCACGTCGGTTGGATGTCCTTTGGGTAGTGGACCATTCTTGATACAAATGAGAAACTGTTGAGCAAGAAAAACCCAGTAGCGTTGCAGTTCTTGACACAAACCGGTGCGCCTGGCACCTACTACCACACCCGGTTCAAAAGCACTTCAAAACTTCTGTCTTCTCAAGGTGTTTCAAGGATTAATAATCCTTCTTTACTCTGTCTTCTCCCCTTCATCTACACTGATTTAAGTGTATGTAACGATTGACATCAATAAGGGATCATAGCTTTCACCTGGATTCACCTGGTCATAGAAAGAGCAGCTATTCTTAATGTTTTGTATCAGTGTAAATATGTTGATTAAAGGTACCATAGATAGATAGAAGTGTGTGTGAGAGAGAAAGAGTGAGAGATAGAGGTACGTTTATTAAACGTGATGCCTACTGAACCTACATTTCCAAGTCCTGTCTCATCGTGCTCTCATCACACAAAATGTCTGAGAATCTCATCCATGAAAAACAGTGAATGTTGGGAAGAAGCTCAGAGAAGAGCGTGCCATGGCAATGATTGATCCCAGAAGTGTGTGTGTGTGTGTGTGTGTGTGTGTGTGTGAGAGAGAGAATGAGAAAGCAAGGTAAGTTTAGTAAACCTGATGTCTTTTCCAGAACAGAGGGGATACAAGGTCACTGTGACTTACAGAATGTTTCAGTCATGTCTAAGCTCTTCATCCCTCACGTCTGATTGGCTCATAAGTCCATTCATATGATTTAGATCCTGACCATAAGGAAAGATGGAGTGTCTGAGTGGAGGAGGCCGGTGCCTATCACAACCCTAGGATCCCAGATTCTCTCATCCCTGGAAGTTAAGCCACCAGGATTTCCAGCACACCACTATCCTACTGAACCTACATTTCCAAGTCCTGTCTCATCGTGCTCTCAGAACACAGGAAATGTCTGAGAATCTCATCCGTGAAAACAGGGATGTCGGGAAGAAGCTCAGAGCAGAGCGTGCCATGGAAATGATTGGTGTGTGTGTGTGTGTGTGTTAACCCCAGGAGAGTGGAATGGAATACATTACTTTCAGGGTGATTCAATGTATAAATGTTCTTTGAGATTTGCAGAGTCCTGCGGGCCCACACCGGCATCTTGCTCACAGATGCTAAGAGGAGAGTTGGGCAACACTGCAGAACACAACATACACATGCTGACTGGACTACAAGAACCGCCTGGAAAGAGAACCGCAGACAAACAAGCAAAGCAGACACACACACACGTGCACCCTTTGTAATTACTTGGATTTCAGCATAAATTGGTCATAAAATTTTATCTGATCTTCATCTAAATCACAATAGACACAGTCTGTTTAAACTAATAAAGCACAAACAATTATGCTTTTTCATGTCTTTATTGAACACAGCGCGGTAACATCCACAGTGCAGGGTGGAACAAGTAAGTGAACCCTTGGATTTAATAACTGGTTGACCCTCCTTTGCAGCAATAACCTTCAAAAAAACAGTTTCTGTTCAGTTTTTCTGCACAATGGTCAGGAGGTATTTTGGAACATTCGTCTTTACAAAACTGTTTCAGTTCAGCAGTATTCTTAGGATGTCTTGTGTGAACTGCTCTCTTGAGGTCATGCCACAGCATCTCAATCGGGTTGAGGTCAGGATGCTGACTGAGCCATTCCAGAAGGCGTATTTTCTTCTGAAGTCATTCTGTTGTTGATTTACTTTTGGGTTTTGGGTCGGTGTCCTGTTGCATCACCCAACTTCTGTTGAGTTTCAATTGGTGGACAGATAGCCTTACATTCTCCCGAAAAATGTCTTGATAAACTTGGGAATTCATTTTTATGTCGATGACAGGAAGCTGACCAGGCCCTGAGGCAGCAAAGCAGCCCCAAACCATGACGCTCCCTTCACCATACTTTACAGTTGGGATGAGGTTTTGATGTTGGTGTGCTGGGCATTTTCTTCTCCACACACAGTGTTGTGTGTTCCTTCCAAACAACTCAACTTTAGTTTCATCTATCCACAGAATATTTTGGCAGTAGCGCTGTGTAACATCCAGGTAGTCTTTTGCGAACTTCAGACGTGCCACAATGTGTTTTTTGGACATCAGTGGACACTTCTGTGGTGTCCTCCCATGAACACCATTATTGTTTTATGTATTGTGTACTCGTCTATAGAGATGTTAGCATGTTGGACTCCAGGTTAGTTGACTCCTGACTCCAATTATCTTTTGGAGAAGTCATTAGCCTATGAGTTCACATGTTTTCCCAACCTACACTGTGAATGTGTCAATTATGTATTCAATATAGACAAGAAAAATACAATAATGTGTGTGTTATTAGTTTAAGCACACAGTGTTTGTCTGTTGTTGTGTTTGTCTGTTGTTGTGATCAAATCTTAGGACCAATTGATGCAGAAATCCAGGTAATTCCAAAGGGTTCACATACATTTTTCTTGCCACTGTATATTTTTTTATTTCACCTTTTATTTAACCAGGTAGGCCAGTTGAGAACACCTTTTATTTAACCAGGTAGGCCAGTTGAGAACACCTTTTATTTAACCAGGTAGGCCAGTTGAGAACACCTTTTATTTAACCAGGTAGGCCAGTTGAGAACACCTTTTATTTAACCAGGTAGGCCAGTTGAGAACACCTTTTATTTAACCAGGTAGGTCAGTTGAGAACACCTTTTATTTAATCAGGTAGGCCAGTTGAGAACACCTTTTATTTAACCAGGTAGGCCAGTTGAGAACACCTTTTATTTAACCAGGTAGGTCAGTTGAGAACACCTTTTATTTAACCAGGTAGGCCAGTTGAGAACACCTTTTATTTAACCAGGTAGGCCAGTTGAGAACACCTTTTATTTAACCAGGTAGGTCAGTTGAGAACACCTTTTATTTAACCAGGTAGGCCAGTTGAGAACACCTTTTATTTAACCAGGTAGGTCAGTTGAGAACACCTTTTATTTAACCAGGTAGGCCAGTTGAGAACACCTTTTATTTAACCAGGTATCAGTTGAGAACACCTTTTATTTAATCAGGTAGGTCAGTTGAGAACACCTTTTATTTAACCAGGTAGGCCAGTTGAGAACACCTTTTATTTAACCAGGTAGGCCAGTTGAGAACACCTTTTATTTAACCAGGTAGGCCAGTTGAGAACACCTTTTATTTAATCAGGTAGGCCAGTTGAGAACACCTTTTATTTAACCAGGTAGGCCAGTTGAGAACACCTTTTATTTAACCAGGTAGGCCAGTTGAGAACACCTTTTATTTAACCAGGTAGGCCAGTTGAGAACACCTTTTATTTAATCAGGTAGGCCAGTTGAGAACACCTTTTATTTAACCAGGTAGGCCAGTTGAGAACACCTTTTATTTAACCAGGTAGGCCAGTTGAGAACACCTTTTATTTAACCAGGTAGGCCAGTTGAGAACACCTTTTATTTAACCAGGTAGGTCAGTTGAGAACACCTTTTATTTAACCAGGTAGGCCAGTTGAGAACACCTTTTATTTAACCAGGTAGGCCAGTTGAGAACACCTTTTATTTAACCAGGTAAGCCAGTTGAGAACACCTTTTATTTAACCAGGTAGGTCAGTTGAGAACACCTTTTATTTCACCAGGTAGGCCAGTTGAGAACACCTTTTATTTAACCAGGTAGGCCAGTTGAGAACACCTTTTATTTAACCAGGTAGGCCAGTTGAGAACAAGTTCGCATTTACAACTGCGACCTGGCCAAGATAAAGCAAAGCAGTGTGACACAAACAACAACCGAGTTAAACAAATTCACAGTCAATAACACAATAGAAAAATCTATGTACAGTGTGGGCAAATGTAGAAGAGTAGGGAGGTAAGGCAATAAACAGGCCATAGAGGCAAAATAATTAGAATTTAGCATTAACACTGGGGTGATAGATGTGCAGAAGATGATATGCAAGTAGAGATACTGGGGTGCAAAAGAGTAAGAGGATAAATAACAATATGGGGATGAGGTAGTTTGGTTGCTATTTATAGATTGGCTGTGTACAGGTACAGTGATCAGTAAGCTGCTCTGACAGCTGATGCTTAAGGTTAGAGAGGGAGATATAATTCTCCAGCTTCAGTGATTTTTGCAACTCGTTCCAGTCATTGACAGCAGAAACCTGGAAGGAAAGGCGGCCAAAGGAAGTGTTGGCTTTGGGGATGTCCAGTGAAATATACCTGCTGGAGCGTGTGCTACAAGTGGGTGTTACTATGGTGACCAGTGAGCTGAGATAAGGCGGGGATTTACCTAGCAAAGACTTATAGATGACCTGGAGCCACTATGTTTGGCGACAAATTGTAGTGAGGGCCAGCCAACGAGAGCATACAGGTCACAGTGGTGGGTAGTATATGTGGCTTTGGTGACAAAACAGATGGCATTGTGCTAGACTACATCCAGTTTGCTGAGTAGTGTTGGAGGCTATTTTGTAAATGACCTAAGGATAGTTTTAGGATAGTAGGATAGTTTTACAAGGGTATGTTTGGCAACATGAGTGAAGGAGGCTTTGTTGCGAAATAGGAAGCCGATTCTGGATTTAATTTTGGATTGGAGATGCTTAATGTGAGTCTGGAAGGAGAGTTTACAGTCTAACCAGACACCTAGGTATTTGTAGTTGTCCACATAGTCAGAACCGTCCAGAGAATTGATGCTAGGCGTGGGGGTGGGTGTGGGCAACAAATGGTTGAAGGCACTGCAGTCTAAGGCACTGCATCTCAGTGCAAGAGGCGTCACTACAGTCCCTGGTTCAAATCCAGGCTGTATCACATCCGGCCGTGATTGGGAATCCCATAGGGCGGTGCACAATTGGCCCAGCGTTGTCCGGGTTTGGCTGGGGTAGGCCATCATTGTAAATAAGAATTTGTTCTTAACTGACTTTCCTCGTAAAATATAAGATAAATTAAAATCAAATGTTGTTTTACTAGCATTTAAAAGCAGTTGGAGGCCACAGAAGGAGTGTTGTATGGCATTGGAGGTTTGTTAACACAGTTTTCAAAGAAGGGCCAGATGTATACAGAATGGTTTCGTCTTCGTAGAAGTGGATCAAAGAATCACCAGCAGCAAGAGCAACATCATTGACATATACAGAGAAGAGTCGGTCCAATAATTGAACACTGTGGCACCCCCATAGAGACTGCCAGAGGTCCGGACAACAGGCCCTCCGATATGACACACTGAACTAGTTGATGAACCAGGCAAGGCAGTCATTTGAGAAACCAAGGCTGTTGAGTTTGCCGATAAGGATGCAGTGATTGACAGAGTCAAAAGCCTTGGCCAGGTCGATGAAGACGGCTGCACAGTACTGTCTTTTATCGATGGCGGTTATGATATTGTTTAGGACCTTGAGCGTGGCTGAGGTGCACCCATGACCAGCTCGGAAACAAGATTGCATAATGGAGAAGGTACGGTGGGATTTGAAATGGTCGGGGATCTGTTTGTTAACTTGGCTTTCGAAGATTTTTAGAAAGGTGGAGCTAGCATGTTGGAGTGAACAGCTGTGTGAGAGAGGCTCCTGCAACTTTTTTGCGAAACTATCTAACTTAACCTACTTTATGGCACTTTTTACAACAAAGGTCTCTTTCTAATACAATATTGTAACTTTCTATGTGAAAATGCAGAATAATAAGCGACCAAAGGACAATAAATCCTTATTTTTTTGAGCAGTGTGTGTGTGTGTGTGTGTGTGTGTATGTGTATATATATACACTAATATATATGTACAGTGGGGAGAACAAGTATTTGATACACTGCCGATTTTGCAAGTTTTCCTACTTACAAAGCATGTAGAGGTCTGTAATTTTTTATCATAGGTACACTTCAACTGTGAGAGACGGAATCTAAAACAAAAATCCAGAAAATCACATTGTATGATTTTTAAGTAATTAATTTGCATTTTATTTCATGACATAAGTATTTGATCACCTACCAACCAGTAAGAATTCCGGCTCTTACAGACCTGATTTTCTCTAAGAAGCTCTACTGTTCCAGTTATTACCTGTTTTAACTGCACCTGTTTGAACTCTTTACCTGTATAAAAGACACCTGTCCACACACTCAATCAAACAGACTCCAACCTCTCCACAATGGCCAAGACCAGAGAGCTGTGTAAGGACATCAGGGATAAAATTGTGGACCTGCACAAGGCTGGGATGGGCTACAGGACAATAGGCAAGCAGCTTGGTGAGAAGGCAACAACTGTTGGCGCAATTATTAGAAAATGGAAGAAGTTCAAGATGACGGTCAATCACCCTCGGTCTGGGGCTCCATGCAAGATCTCACCTCGCAGGGCATCAATGATCATGAGGAAGGTGAGGGATCAGCCCAGAACTACACGGCAGGACCTGGTCAATGACCTGAAGAGAGCTGGGACCACAATCATGGGTTAAAATCCTGCGGCGCACGCAAGGTCCCCCTGTTCAAGCCAGCGCATGTCCAGGCCCGTCTGAAGTTTGCCAATGACCATCTGGATGATCCAGAGGAGGAATGGGAGAAGGTCAGGAGACAAAAATTTAGCTTTTTGGTCTAAACTCCACTCGCCGTGTTTGGAGGAAGAAGAAGGATGAGTACAACCCCAAGTACACCATCTTAACCGTGAAGCATGGAGGTGGTGCAAAGGGGACAGGACGACTGCACCGTATTGAGGGGAGGATGGATGGGGCCATGTATCGCGAGATCTTGGCCAACAACCTCCTTCCCTCAGTAAGAGCATTGAAGATGGGTCGTGGCTCGAATTATTGAACCTCTCGCTCAGGCTCATGCAGCAATTCACGGCTATAATACTAAGATACTCTAAATAAGATTTCCCTATACGCAGATGACATTCTCGTCTATGTAACAGAACCCCAAGCTAGTATCCCAGATATTCTTGATGTGATCAATTTGTTTGGTACCTTGTCGGGATACAGAATAAATTGTAACAAAAGCGAATTAATGCCCATACGGTTGCAAAACACCTCCTGGCTAGAACATCTTCCAGTTAAGTTATCTTCAGAAAAATGTACTTACCTAGGAATTGTAGTTACCAAACAAAACTCCTCACTATGTAAAGATAATTTCCCCTCTCTGATGCAAAAACTCAAAGCAAACATACAATTTTGGAGAACTCTCCCAATTTCTCTGCTCGGAAGAATTAATGCCATTTAAAATGGTCTTCCTCCCACAATTGCTCTACCTATATCAGAACATCCCAATATTCATACCTAAGTCCTTTCATAAACAACTGGACTCAATTATCAATGCTTTCATCTGGGATTATAAAACACACAGGATAGGTTAAAAAAACACCTCTGCAAATCCAAGATGGAAGGAGGATTGTCTCTCCCAAATGTTATATTTTACTACTGGGCCACTAACCTCCGCATTGTTACGTTTCTGCTGGATGACACACTTCCGGCATCCAGCTGGCTTAGTATGGAGCGTGAGGAGTGTCACCCCTTCTCTATTGGTGCTGTGATTCTGTCGCCTGCCAATCTGGAGATGTCACTTTATCGTAACAATCCTATTATACATAGCACAGTCCGAATCTGGAAGCAAATTAAAGTCCACTTTGAGCTTAGACCAATATCATTCATGCTTCCTGTCGCCAGGAATCCCTCCTTTGCCCCCTCTAACCTTGATAACACCTTTGAGCAATGGGGAGTGCTAGGGATAAATACCATAGGTGATCTATATATAGAAAGGACCGTTGCTTCCTTTGAGTTGCTGAGGGAAACTTATAATCTTCCCAGAAGTAACTTTTTCAGATACCTACAAATACCTACTCCTCCCAACATTTGGGAATGCCAAACCTTCCATGTTTGACGGATGCATAAACATATGCCCCACCTCAGACAAACTGATATCTCGTATATATGACGCTTTTCAATCTGTTAGCATACCTTCTACAGATGCCATTAAGGCAAAATGGGAGGAAGAACTAGGGACTGACATCTCGGTGGCAGACTGGGAAGAGAGCTTGGAGTATATCCACACCTGCTCCATTAACTCCAGACATCGTCTCATACAATTCAAGGTATTACACAGATTACACTATTCCAAAACTAAACTGCATAGGATATTTCCTGATACATCCCCTATGTGTGATAAATGTCAGGCTGTGCAGGGTACACTACTCCACTGCTTTGCCCTATGTTCTGACTTGTATGGTTATTGGTGTGGAATTTTTTAGGATCCTCTCTGAAGTTCTGGTGACTTCAATAGACCCAGACCCGCTCCTGATAATCCTGGGAGTGTCTGATTCCCTAAACGGATTAACCAACCCCCCAAAACAACTCATCTCTCAGTCTCATTTTGGCAAAAAAATGTATCTTGTAGTTTTGGAAAAGGAGGGAAGCTCCCTCTACCAAATTATGTCTCAGCGAATTGGCAAACACTGTACACTTAGAAAGAATGAGATATATTCTAAACAATAAATGATCAACATTTGATCAAATCTGGCAGCCTTTCCTCTCTTACTTGGACCAGTCGGCGCTGTGAATTTGTATATTTTAACGCACTCTCAATTGTAATATTTGAATCTACCTTTGGGCAGCATGTGCTTGCCCCACCACCCGAGCAGTTGGGAGGGGAATAGGGGGGAATAAGGGGGTGGAGGTGATGGTGACATCTACCCTCTACCTTCGACCTGTCCTTGTTCTGTAATATTTGTTTTGTACCCAGAACTCTGAGTCTTGTTGTTTCTGTCTGCTCTTTTATGTTTAGATAAGAATTGCATACTTGTCTTTTATACCAATACACCATTCTTGTGCGTGTTCAACAAAAAAAAAATTGAACAAGAAGATTTTAGAAAGGCAGGGCAGGAAGGATGTAGGTTTATAACAGTTTGAGTCTAGAGTGTCTCCCCCTTTGAAAAGGGGGATGACCGCGGCAGCTTTCCAATCTTTGGGGATCTCAGACGATACAAAACAGAGGTGGAAGGTTTATCATGAGCTACAAGTTGATGGTGCTGTATTGAGGTTTATTCTGATTCTTATGGATGTGCAGTTAGACTGGTAGGGGAATCTATGCATTGGCAGTGGGCTTCATGATCCAGCTGATCTTACATCAGTTTCTATTTCTATGAAAAACGTGTCAATTGGCAAAGCAGAAGTCTATTATACACCACTTGGTGTAATCAGAGTCAAGCTCTTGGAAAGGACTGGTAAACGTGTACGCAATGTTACCTACTGCGGATGACAGGTAAACACATGGACCGTATGTTCTCTCTATCTTATATCAACGCATTATAAAAGGTGGTTGTAAAATTGCAGTGAGTAATTCCCTTTTGTAGCCATTCATTTCCATTTACTGCAATAGATCTGCCTCTGTTAACATTGGAGTCATTAATTGGATGCTACTGCACATTCATTTCCTCAAGAGGGCACTGTAGTTTTTCAAATGAACAGTCTTCAAATGCCAGGGTGATGCAGTTATGTTTTTTTTCTAGAAAGCAACACAAATGGTGTTATTGGCTTGTTTTATGTTCAAAGTGAAAGATTATCTTGTTAAAAAAAACATGTCTGGTGTGGGACAACTTCTTAACAGTCTAAAACTTGAACACTGTCAACTAATTTTTTTTCTTCTTATTTCTAGGCTATTGACTCTGCTGGTATACAAGTGAAGGAGGATTTTGTTTGGAAATATATATGTCTGAGTCTGGACAGCTTCTGAGAAGTAATCAAAACTTGAGGACTCTCTCCGAATCAAACTGACACACCTTTCTATTGGCTCTGCATGCTAGTTCATTAACATACAACAGGACAGCAAGGTAGCATGAGCAGAGACATCTCACTCACTACTTTTCTGGTTTATATACAGTCAATGAACTAAGCAGACCAGAACCAGCTGCTAATGCTTTAGTGACTATGGGAGAGACCCCTTTAAGCAGACCTGATCTGTGACCATTTTTTTCAATGGTAAATGACCTGAGTGGGACATCTTTATTTATCCACCATCATTGGCAGGAGTGCTTTTTCTTCAGTGATCTTTTGGGAGGAGATCTAGGGATCCCAGATGGTTTCCTCCTCTCCCCACAGATGGACCTACACACATGATACCCCCAGTTGGTTCCTCATGTCAAAATAAAAGTTATTGCTTGTTTGTGCACAGATGGCGCACGTTCAGGACTTTTATTTTGACACGAGGAAAGCAGATAGGTATGTCTACAACAGACCCACATTTGGAAAGTGTTTAATAATACGTTTCTTTGGAAATCTTGACTCAAATTCCATCCCTATATAAGAACCAACCACACAGACAATTGGTAGAGTAAGCTCAAATATAATTTTATTCAACATTTTTTACAGACAAGGGATGTTTAGGTTTTCGTATGTATACTGAACGAAAATATAAACACAACATGTTTGGTCCCATGCTTCATGAGCTTAAATAAAAGATTACAGAAATGTTGCATATGCACAAAAAGCTTATTTCTATCATGTTTTGTGCACAAATTTGTTTAAATCCCTGTTAGTGAGGATTTCTCCTTTGCCAAGATAATCCATCCACCTGACAGGTGTGACATCAAGAGACATATCATATAAAAAGCATGATCATTACGCAGGTGCACCTTGTGCTGGGGGAAATAAATGGCCACTCTGAAGTGTGCAGTTTTGTCACACAGCACAATGCCAAAGATGTCTTGAGTTGAGGGAGGGTGCAATTGGCATGATGATTACAGAGCTGTTGCCAGAAAATGTTGTTAATTTTTCTACCATAAGCCGCCTCCAACGTCATTTTAGAGAATTTAGCAGAACCGTCCAACTGGCCTCACAACAGCAGACTACGTTTAACTATGCCAGCCCAGGATCTCCACATACGGCTTCTTCACCTGCGGGATCTTCTGAGGGGGCCTGGCTCCCCAGTGGGTCGGCCTCAGGCCCAACCATGGCTGTGCCCCTGCCCAGTCATGTGAAATCCATAGATTTTAGCTTCATTCATTTATTTCAATTGAGTGATTTCCTTCTATGAACTGTAACTCCGTAAAATCTTTGAAATTGTTATATTTTCATTTAGTTTAATAATGTGTGGCCCTGCTGTCCAGGAATTGATTAGAGGGACTATGGATGAGGGAGCGAGGGTAGAACCTAGAAACGACTGTGAAGGTTAGCTATGAGCATCCGATTATCTGGTTATGTCTGGTTTGGGCTCCAGCCAGTAATCTCTAAACGATCACCTGGTAGGCCTACTACCATTGGTACCGGATAGGCAGAATTGATTGAGCCTTTCTTTTAAGTCAAAGTAGTCGTTTAACAAAACCGGTCTTAGCCAGGTAAGGTCATACAGTCAACAAGCCCTAGCCCATGTGGGTTGGGTGCACACACCACAGTAATATACATTGCTAGGGGTCAGGTCAGAACACAGGCCAGCTTCTCAGCATCCTAAAGAAGACCAATTGAAGTCGGGTGTGTTCAATTATGCTTAGCCCTCCTTGACTCCGCCTTCCAAGGGAAATGAATTGAACCAGCAAGCAGGAACATTTACAAGCTCCTTGGCCCTGACATTTCGCATGGGCCTTTTAGACAGAAAAAGATGATCAGCAGATACCATGTGAGCCAGTTTGCTTAGGATCTCGCTGGAGCTCAGGGCTGAGTGATAGACTCTCAAAGCCAAAAGTAGAACAGCAGAGCAGTGGAGCCCATATGGTGGAGACCCAATCTGTTCCAGACTGGTCTCAGATAGGGTCTTATCAGAGCATCAAAGATTGAAAGGCTGTGTTTGTCCACCCATTGCTGGCCCCAGAGCCTTAATCCCAGACAGTAGCTCTATGGAGAAAAAATGGAAATGGCCCGTGATTCATCTGTGATAGGATCTCGCCCGCTAATCCATAGTTTTAATATGTTTGGCCCCTTACAAACTCCTTATCAAGAAATTCAAGATTAGATCAGAGGAAAGAGCTCTAGATTTGTCCTTAGAGGGTATTTTAGTGTTATGGCCTGTTTTTGTTTGTAGTTCAGTCACCGGCTAGAAACTATTTTCAAAGCCTTTCCCCATACGGGATTTTTATTTTCTTTCAATACATTTAACGTCACAAAAAAAATCTGCTCAAATGCATGTAATGCCTGACAATATTCCAGAAATGCATAGCTAAACCATCTAGTCTAAAGGGTGGGCAAAGTGGTTCCTAATTCGGCTTCGTAAACCATCTAAAGTTGATCTGGGTGCCCCCACGGAAATATAATTATCTTCTTTTTTTTTTTTAATCCACAATGAATCAATTTCAGCTAGAGATGTTTTTTTGCATTGTATGTGTCTCAATCCTCCACATCCGCCTATGTTGTTGAAGAACAACCTGGCCTTAATGGCCATGCGCTCTTACAATCTCCACCCGGCACAGCCAGAAGAGGACTGGCCACCCCTCAGAGCCTGGTTCCTCTCTAGGTCTCTTCCTGGCCACCGTGCTTCTACATCTGCATTGCTGGCTGTTTGGGGTTTTAGGCTGGGTCTCTGTATAAATCTCTTTTGACATCTGCTGATGTAAAAAGGGCTTTATAAATACATGTGATTGTGAAAGGTGACAGTCCTAGAGCGGTGTTTGTCAGACCATGACATCCCTGAAAATGTCTTAAAGTAATGGACTGTCATTTCTCTTTGCTTATTTGAGCTGATCTTTTACCAAATAAGGCTAGTGCCATGTATACCAACCCTACCTTGTCACAACACAACTGATTGTCTCAAATGCATTAAGACGTTCCACAAATGAACTTTTAGCAAGGCACACCTGCTAATTGAAATGCATTCCAGGTGACTACCTCATGAAACTGGTTGAGAGAATGCCAAGAGTGTGCAAAGCTTTCAAGGCAAAGGGTGGCTACTTTGAAGAATGTCAAATATATTTTGCTATGTTTAACACTTTTTTGTTTACTACATGATTCCATATGTGTTATTTCATAGTTTTGATGTCTTCACTATTATTCTACAATGTAGAAAATAGTACAAATAAAAACCCTTGAATGAGTAGGTGTGTCCAAACTTTTGACTGGTACAATAGGAGACTGTTCAGTGCCAAAAAACAAGGGGTTAAATACATGTAAAAAAAAAAGTTTAAAAAAAGTAGTATCCTGATCTTTGTTATATCTCTCAGATATAGGATGGACACTTCAGAACAAACTTCCTTTGGATTTTTTGGTGACTGTTGTGCCATGTAGTGAATCTCTTATTCAATGCATTTGAATAACAAGTATCCTAGCGGTTAAGAGTGTTGGGCCCGTAGCCAAAAGGTTGCTGGTTTGAATCCCTGAGCAGACTAAGTAAAAAAAATCTGTTTGTGCCCTTGATCAAGGACTTAACTTGAATTGCTCCTGTATGTCACTCTGGATAAGAATGTGCAAAATGATTAAAATGTAAATATTCATGAGCTAATAGCTGTAAGGCCACATCATTTATGAATATATTTTTGTTGATACTTGAAGGGGTCTTACAATTCTAGATCAAATAGTAAAATCATCCTTGGTCTGACCTTAAAACAATTCCATATAGCTCCCATCCCCCGGCTTAGACTTGTGAAATAAATAAATCAAATGATAAATTATTTTTTACGTGTTGATCACTACATCAATGTTAATGTGTTCTGTGTTTAAAAGGTTAAGCTTGTATACTTTCACATCTGAATTCTTAATGAGAATGACAATGTGCATTTAATACTAAAGTGTCATTGTTAAGACAGTCACCACTTTGTAACAGTACGATTAGCCTATTTTTTATTTACCATACATTCACTAAAATATATTTCTTACAAATTAATTTCAATGCATGTTGAAGATCATACACAGGGGGTTCAAAAAGTCAACAGTACAGGCAGGGAAAAGGCTAGTAACGCCGTACGGGAGATCAGGCAATAGGTTGATAACAGGAAATCCGATAGGCTAAAGTACAGGCAGTGAATAGGGAAAAGGCATCATTAGTGAGGCATGCAAGAACTATCATACACGGGAGGAGACAATTACAGCAAAACCAGAGCTCCGATTAGAAGTGTGTCACAAAACAAACAATACGTCACAATGATGGGGTGCAAAGAAATGAACTAAATAGTGTGTGATAATGACATACAGGTGTGTGAACAGGTGATCAGAATTCAGGTGATTGGGATCTGGAGAGTGAGTTGCGTTCAGGGGATCTATGTGTTTGAGAGTGTGAGCTGGAAAGTGGGCTGGAAAGTGAGCTGCGTTCAGGGGATCTATGTGTTTGAGAGTGTGAGTTGGAACCAGAAGTTACAGCCTTAACATTATTTACTGTCTTACAAAAGTAATTATGAATTGTGTTTTGTTTACAATGCAACCAACTATCAATGTTTGAAAGGAGATATATCTACTGCTTGGATAGGTCCATATGAGCCACTGACTTAATCCTATTCTTTAACTTTTATATTTGGTTGAGATGGACACGTGAATCCAACATATCATTTGTTAACTTGTCTACAAGTTCATATGCTATTTGCCATATTGGAAAAGTGATATTGACTTGTGTTTGGTTGTCAGCGCAACCAAATATCAACTTCTGAAGGAGATGTATCTTCTGATTGGATTTTAATTGGGTTTTAATTCCAGTTTGTCTACAAATGAATAATTGATATGTTAGATTCATGTCTCCATTTCAACTAGAAATGTAAGTTAAAGAACAGGACTAAATCAAATCATATGTTAAATGAACTTTGAATCCTTTGATTTGACTTAATCCTATTCTTTAACTTTGATTTTTGGTTGAGATTGAGTCGTGAATCCAATATATTTATTATTAACTCCATTTGAAATCAACCAAAGCTTGAAACGCTAGGCCTATATGTATTGTCTATTTTTAGTTGAATCCTGGGCTGAATTTAAACCGCAGCTGTTGATGACATCCCAAATGCTGTATAGGCCTATATAGCATCATTGATGATACATGATTGATAAAGTATGGTTACATTTAATTTGTTCTGTTGAACCTATCCTTTGGAATGACATCGATAGCAACAGTGAATCTATTAAGTGAAGATTTCTCAACAATTATTCTCATGATAGACCATTGGTAATACTCAGTGACTCTGGACGGGAGACCGAAGGGATAGCTGTAGATTAGGGATGGGGAGCTTTAATGTGGGTGGGAGCAACAAAAACAGTTGAACTCATCATGAATTGCAGCAGTTCCTTGCAGGTCTGTGTACCCGGAGATACATTTTTTACGTTATAGAGAGCATTTTGTGCCATTCTACACATTTTGCCAGGGGGCGGAGAGAAAAATGGTCTGTTTTACAGCTAATTTCCTGCCATTCTACACATTTTGCCAGGGGGCGGAGGGAAATGTTTGCAGTTTTTAATGTCATATCAAAATCAATGGGGCCCCCCAGCCGGTAATTTGACCACGATAACAAGTTTAGTGGATAGTGGATATTACATTGAAGAGTTGACGTTTCAAAGGTACCAATTCAACAAATTTTATACAAGGTTTGTCTATGTTGAAATTGCATACCACCATGACATAATCCTGTGGTTTTCATTTTTTATCCTCAAAGTAACAGTTAACATTGATGACTTTCTTCAAATCCAATGTATTTTCCACATAGATTACAGGTCACAATACGTTGACAATTTACATTGAAACAACATTGATTTGTGATCAGTGGGAGGAGTCAAACCTTTGAAGGTAAGATGGAAACGAAGTGGGAAGAAAGAGCCATATGGGCATAAAAATATCTGTACATGAGTAAAGAATGAAAGATTAAGGGAAGAAATGAAAAACTGCAGTCAATTGATATTTAACTCGCTTCATGTCTGAGCTCACTGGAGTCAGACTCAGTGAGTTTAAATCAATGTCACTCCAGCTTCAATGGGAATGGGGCAGTGAGTCATAGCTGGATCTTATTGAGTGGCCATGTGATGGTGGAGGAAGTGTCTGAACCTAGCGTGTGAGGATGATGACAGAAGATCCAGAATCAGTATACGACGGCAGGATGTTTGTTTATAAATATATTTCATATGTTACATAAAGCAAGCTAGTTGTTGGCACAGTACGGCACTTTATATATAGACACCTTTGTTTATTTGTTGTTCGTCTGTGTTGTAGAACATCAACATACTGTATGTTGTCCTGTCAACATGTGTCTCCTCCTTTTGTTATATTTATTTTATTTCACTAGGCAAGTCAGTTAAGAACAAATTCTTATTTACAATGACGGCCTACCAAAAGACCTCCTGCAGGGACGGGGGCTGGGACTAAATATATATAGGACAAAACACACATCACGACAAGAGAGACAACACTACATGAAGACAGACCTAAGACAACAACATAGCAAGGCAGCAACACATGACAACACAGCATGGTTGTAGGTTTGGAGTTTGAATTTGGAGTGAAGGTTATGTTGTTTAGGGTAGCATCCTGTATATGTCCCTGCCCCCCCAAAAATAGAAGTTTGTCTAACTCTAAATCGATCTATTTAAAAAAAAAAAACATGCTAAAACATCTGCTCCCTCTCTCCCTGTCTCTTTTCAATATCTGTCCTATATGTGTCATTTTCTTGCTCACTCAATGACAGTTGATATTGTGCTCTGGTGTTATGCGCTGTAATAGGTTGATTTGCACCACTGCATTTTGCACAGTTGTGTTAGTACTTGAGGAGCACAGGAGTGAAATAATTAGATTATTGTTATATTTATCATGGCAAAGTAGAGTATTGACTAATCTCATCGGTTGAATCACATGTATGGAGGACAGGAAGAGAGAGATGGGGGAGACAGGCTGTATCCTGACAATAATGTGTAACTTTGTGTGTCAAGTAGTGTGTGTGTGTGTGTCCACAGAGACAGCTGACACGTCACACTGGGGGCACTACATGGGCCCCTAAAGGGTTGTAGCTGGAACCTAAAGGGTTCTATCTGGAACCAAAAAGTGTTCTTCAAAGAATTATCCTATGAGGTCAGCCGAAGAACTCTTTTAGGTTTTAGATACCACCTTTTTTCTAAAAGTATAGTCTAGCACACCCCATACAAACTTATATGAATTCCACACACAGCATAGACCAGATGGTTTTACCATCACATCAAGCAGTATGTCATACACACAATAGTACATGCATACGCCTACTGTACAGTTCCACAATTTAATTCTTTTCTCAGAGTATTTTCCTGTATAGGCTATGGGGTGGCACTTTGAGTTGGGTGTGTTGGACAACCAGTGTGGCTTTTTAATGAGATGATGTCCTTGGGATTGACTTCCCATGTCACAGCTTGCATCTCAATGTATTTATAAATCACCAAAGAAACCTATTCTTGACAAGAACATAGAGAATAAGGCACTTGAGCAACTTTTCTATGGATAATTTAAGACATACAAGACAAATGTCTCATCAAACAGCAACGTTATTTTCATACTCAGTAGTAATGAGGTTGTAGTAGAGTGGTGGTGTGATTAAAGTAGCTATTTAGTAACTAAAGTCTATAGCTTCCTATCTAGTGTATGCTAAGACATGCTAACTGCTAGCTAATGATACATTCATAACCAAGTGGGAAGTCATATATACCAGTTGGACCAGTGGCGGTCAATGGCGTTTGAGATGAGGGAGGAGGATTTATTTTTCTCATGAGCATGGCCGTATTTCTATTACAGCATATTGGATGACTCTCATTCATATTCAGTTCACTCAGTTCAATGTAACAGCAATAGGTTTAGGCTACTACATGATACTCTAATTTTCCCTATGCCCATCATAGTTTGATAGTTGAACAGTTTTGAACGAGCTGGTTAAGATAATACCAAGGCAAAGGGTGGCTACGTTTTGGTTACTACATGATTCCATATGTATTATTTCGTAGTTTTGATGTCTTCACTACTATTCTACAATGTAGAAAATAGTACAAATAATGAAAACCCCTGTAATGAGTAGATGTGTCCAAACTTTTGACTGGTACTGTATACATATTATTTACTGTACACATCTGTATATTTGTCTCTGTATCTCTAAGGCTTCAAGGAATAGATCAGGATCTAACCTCAGGAAAATAACCTCACACTCAACGTCAACAAAACTAAGGAGATGATTGTGGACTTCAGGAAACAGCAGAGGGAACACCCCCCTATCCACATCGATGGAACAGTAGTGGAGAGGGTAGCAAGTTTTAAGTTCCTCGGCATACACATCACAGACAAACTGAATTGGTCCACTCACACAGACAGCATCGTGAAGAAGGCGAAGCAGCGCCTCTTCAACCTCAGGAGGCTGAAGAAATTTGGCTTGTCACCAAAAGCACTCACAAACTTCTACAGATGCACAATCGAGAGCATCCTGGCGGGCTGTATCACCGCCTGGTACGGCAACTGCTCCGCCCTCAACCGTAAGGCTCTCCAGAGGGTAGTGAGGTCTGCACAACGCATCACCGGGGGCAAACTACCTGCCCTCCAGGACACCTACACCACCCGATGTTACAGGAAGGCCATAAAGATCATCAAGGACATCAACCACCCGAGCCACTGCCTGTTCACCCCGCTATCATCCAGAAGGCGAGGTCAGTACAGGTGCATCAAAGCTGGGACCGAGAGACTGAAAAACAGCTTCTATCTCAAGGCCATCAGACTGTTAAACAGCCACCACTAACATTGAGTGGCTGCTGCCAACACACTGACACTGACACTGACTCAACTCCAGCCACTTTAATAATGGGAATTGATGGGAAATTATGTAAATATATCACTAGCCACTTTAAACAATGCTACCTTATATAATGTTTACATACCCTACATTATTCATCTCATATGCATACGTATGTACTGTACTCTATATCATCGACTGCATCCTTATGTAATACATGTATCACTAGCCACTAACTATGCCACTTTGTTTACATACTCATCTCATATGTATATACTGTACTCGATATCAGCTACTGTATCTTGCCTATGCTGCTCTGTACCATCACTCATTCATATATCCTTATGTACATATTCTTTATCCCCTTACACTGTGTATAAGACAGTAGTTTTGGAATTGTTAGTTAGATTACTTGTTGGTTATTACTGCATTGTCGGAACTAGAAGCACAAGCATTTCGCTACACTCGCATTAACATCTGCTAACCATGTGTATGTGACAAATAAAATTTGATTTGATTTGATCCCCATTAGCCAACACCAATGGTGACAGCTAGTCTTACTGGGGTCCGACATATAACAAAAAATACATTAGACAAAAAAACGGTACAATTTACATACATTTAAAAACATGAACATGCACAGTAGTGTGTGTGTGTGTGAGTCTATCAGTTACACATACATGTCAGTACATACACACAACAAGTAAGTCACATGAGGAGAGGAGTTGTGCTGTGAGGTGTTTTATTTGGTTTTTGAAACCAGGTTTGCTGTTCTCTTGCTCTATATGAGATGGAAGGGCGTTCCATGCACTCTGTATAATACTGTACATTTCCTTGAATTTGTTCTGGACCTGGGGACTGTGAAAAGACCCCTGGTGGCATGTCTGGTGGGGTAAGTGTCTGTGTCAGTGCTGTGTGGATGTTCACCATGCAAACAATTAGGTATTTCCAACACATTAATGTCAGTTTTTCCTCAACTCTTAGCCAAGAGAGACTGGCATGCATAGTATTAATATTAGCCTCCTGATTAGCCCTCTAGGGGCCCCCGGGTTGTGCAGCGGTCTAAGGCACTGCATCTCTGTGCTAGAAGCATCACTACAGACCCTGGTTCAATTCCAGGCTGTATCACAACCGGCCATGATTGGGAATCCCATAGGGCGGCACACAATTGGCCCAGCATCGTCCAGGTTAGGTCTGGGGTAGGCCGTCATTGTAAATAAGAATTTGTTCTTAACTGACTTGCCTAGTTAAATAAAGGTAAAATTACAATGAAGAGCAAGACACTCCACTCTCTTCTGGACCAGCTGCATCCTAGCTAGGTCTTTCTAAAGCAGCACTCAAATTGGACAGTTTTATCTCAATCTCTTCATTCAAAGACTCAATCATGCACACTCTTAATGACAGTTGTGGCTGCTTTGCATGATGTATTGTTTTCTCTACCTTCTTTCCCTTCATGCTGTTGTCTGTGCCCAATAATGTTTGTTCCATGTTTTGTGCTGCTACCATGTTGTGTTGCTACCATGTTGTTGTCATGCTGTGATGCTACCATGCTGTGTTGTCATGTGTTGCTGCCTTGCTATGTTGTTGTCTTAGGTCTCTCTTTAGGTAGTGTTGTGTTGTCTCTCTTGTCGTGATGTGTGTTTTGTCCTATATATATATATATATATATTTATTTATTTATTTATTTTTAATCCCAGCCCCCATCCCCGCAGGAGGCCTTTTAGTAGGCTGTCATTATAAATAAGAATTTGTTCTTAACTGACTTGCCTAGTGAAATAAAAAGTTAAATCAATAAAAGGAGGGCACACGTGTTGACAGGACAACATTCAGTAATAAAAAATAGGCACGAAACACACGGAGGCCACAAAGTCTGTTTAAAAAATCATCAAAGACGAATGATTCTAACCAAAAGCATTTAATAAAGGCATTTACAGTACAATATTATGGGGAATGGGAAAGAGAGGACTACTTACACCGTGTTGGAAAGGGATCACAGCAGTGATTGAATGAGGGTATGAGGCATGAGTTGAGGTGTTCAGAGGCTTGACCAGTGCAGGACAGGATTTTACTGGGAAGACAAAAAACAACAAACACAAGACACCAGTTAGACAAAAGAGCTAAGAATGAGTTAGTCCAAGCAAGGAGTAAAATCTCTGATGTGTAATAATGTGATTGTGTATGTGATTGACTCTACATACAGTAATGAGAAAAACTTGATAGGGGTTCTCAGTGTTTGGAGGGGAAACATTCACTGTGCAAGTGGATGAGCGGACACATGAGATGTCATGGCTTCAGTTCATGTTAGGAGAAAGTTGACAATGGTAGTGGAGTAGTCATCACCTCTTAATCAGGGAACAGGAGGGGACTTAGCTGTAAATACAAATAGAAGATACAGTGTACATTCCATTACAGCTGCGCCATCGTAGGTTTGGACGAGTTTCTCTAAAGTCAAACTCAGACTGCGCATCTCGCCCACTTGACACATCAAAGTAGCTCAAGAAACGTTCCTGAATAACGGCCTGATCATCCACATACCTGACGATAACTGACAACTGCAAGCAGACTGGTGGCACCATAGGTCCCAGAGCGGTGGGGCAGTTTTTATCTCCTGGGGCCTGGAGTTTTTCCTTATATGTTAACCTAACTAGGAAAACTCTGGACCCTATAAGGTATGACAGTGATTAACCAGTTGTAAAAAGGTTTTATATGAGCTATGCTGGGAACAGTTTTTCCTAGTCAAGTCACATGGTTTTAAAAAACTCCTGCAGCTACCTTATATTTGTTCATATAAAATTATATTTAGTCTAGATTAGGAGAGAGATTTCCTCTACCCAGACACCTAGACAACAACTGATAGACAATAGAACTCACAGAGCTGAGCTTGCTTTATGCATGTTTGCATCATGCAGGCCTATGCAACTGTAGACATTCCCAAAGAAATGACTCACATCTGCTATCACTATTATGTTGATTGATTCATTCCAGGTAATCATTTTGAATTAAAAACCTATAGGCAGCCTAGCCAGCCCAATTTTGATTATAATCAAAATTTGATCACATTCACATTTTCTTCTGACACACAAATGGACTATAAATACATAACGTTACATTAGTTTACCCTGACCAGATGGACAGGGCGCATAGGCTGTATGCAGCTGCTCTTAATAGTAGCCTACAGTTGATCAGATGGGAAAATTGTCTCGTTTTCATCCCATACAGCATGTCAGATTTTTAACGTTTAGGTGTTGCCTAGGCTGCTGCAACATTTATGTCATGCGTTTTTGCTTGTGTCTGTCCGGAGTGATTATGTGTTATCATCTTTGCTAAATAAATCCCAGGGGAAAGTGCAAAGCCTACTTGAGCGCCTGCGAAAAAATGTGCTGCGTCAACCTATCTCTTTAATCTAACTTTTAATGGATGATGCGATGGAAGCTATCAAATCATTCAGAATTGTTTTCAACATCCCAGAAAAGCTGTTCAGCATGTAAAGAATCTTAATGTGCAATTACAGGCGGCTTGATGATAGGCTCCCTGTTAATCAGCAAAACATTTGATAACAGTTGGTGTTGAATGCCCTCACCTTTTCAGGCTTTTTCATGAAACTGATCTCAGGCAGAGGTCAACCCTCGCTTTTAATTCGCACCTTTTCTGTATACCCCAGAGAATGAAAGAGGTTCTTCAACAAAAAGTCTACAACATTTCCGGCAGCGTTGGCCATTCTACCATTCTAGTGCAGAAAATTGCACACGCGCTGGTAGCTAGTGAGCTACTGAAGTTAGCAAGGCAAATTTAAATAAATTGCACTAACTAGACACAAAAATAAAGTTCTATATCCAAGAAAACAACGTATAATATACCTCTATCTCCTGTAATATAAAATAACGAATTTGAATAGAAGAATAGAATAATGTCCCAAAACTGTTCAACTATCACTCTTAATCTCTATCCAACAATGTCACCAAGCTTCTCAACACATAGAACCCCCATAATGCTCTGTGGCACAATCTCAATACAACACACTAGGTTAATTATCTGATCCTACATCTATGGATGGACAACATGTCAGTTCATACTGCAAAAGCTTTGATTGGTTGGATGATGTCCTCCGGAATTGGTCATAATTACCATGTATGTCTATGGAAGGGGGTGAGGCCTACCAGCCTCCTAGGTTTTGTATTGAAGTCAATGTAGCCAGAGAAGGATGGAAGCTAACTGTCCTCCGGCTATACCATGGTGCTAGCCCAGACAGTGCTAACCAATTATTTGGTGACATATGAATATATTTAGTATAGTTTTATCTAAAAAGGATCCCTTTTTGACGTTTCGCTATTTTTATTTGTGTCTTTTCTGGAGTGCACATCACTGGAGTGCAGTGTCCTATAAGGAGCATTGGTGGCAAATCTGATGGCTGAATGGTAAAGAACATCTAGCCGCTCGAGAGCACCCTTACCTGCCGATCATTGAGAAGTGCATAGGGCCTAGGATTGAGCCTTGGGGTACAGCCTTGGTGACAGGCAGTGGCTGAGACAGCAGATGTTCTGACTTTATACACTGCACTCTTTGAGAGAGGTAGTTAGCAAACCAGGCCAAAGACCCCTCAGAGACACCAATACTCCTTAACCGGCCCACATAGATGGTGGACAATCTATTCTTAGTTTTAACTAAATGTCTGTCTCTTATCAACTGAATGTTGTGAATAGTTTGGCAGTTTTAAATGGTGTACATTGTGAAATAAAAGGAGCATGTTTTTTTCAATTATCGTGTTGATTGATGACCAACCAAGAGCATTGAGCATGACTACAACTGAAGAATCATATCGCCACCTTAAAACAATCCTTGCTGCTTTGTTCTGTGCAATCTGCAGCCTCTTAATTTCAATTGCTGATCCATTTACCCAGACCACAGAACAGTAGTTCACCTGACTCCCAATTAATCCTTGGGTTGTTTGGTTAAGAATCTTTCCCGATAATCATTTAGCTATCGCTCTGATCATGCGTGCAGTTTTAATTATTTTTATTACATAGTTTGTTATTTGAGATGACCATGATAAGCAGTTGTCTAGCTGCACCCCTAGTAGCTTGGTTTCTGCCACTTCCTCAATTTGTACTTCCCCATACTTAATTGTATCCCATACTGTGTTGGCCTTTTCCTGGTGGAACAGACCAACATAACCTTGGTTTTCTTGGTGTTCAAACCGATTGTCTTGCTGTATAAAATGTAGTATTGTCTGCAAATATAGTTGCTTGAGTTTCAGATGAGGCATAAGGAAGGTCATTGATATATATTAAGTAAAGGCAGCTGCCCTGCGGTATTCCACAGTTTAAAGCATGAGGGGAAGGAAACGACCCATTGATATAGGTGGACTAATGCCAGTTTTACTGCTTCTTTAACCAGTACAACAGTTTTCAGCTGTGCTAACATAATTGCAAAAGGGTTTTCTAATGATCAATTAGCCTTTTAAAATGATAAACTTGGATTAGCTAACACAACGTGCCATTGGAACACAGGAGTGATGGTTGTTGTTAATGGGCCTCTGTACACCTATGTAGATATTCCATAAAAAATCTGCCGTTTCCAGCTCCAATAGTCATTTACAACATAAAAAATGTCTTCACTGTATTTCTGATCAATTTGATTTATTTTAATGGATGAAAAATTGCTTTTCTTTCAAAAACAAGGACATTTCTAAGTGACCCCAAACTTTTGAATGGTAGTGTATATACTATATATATATACTATGTATTTTATACTACTGTATCTCAATCTATGCCACTCTTATATTGCTTGTCCATATATTTATATATTCTTCACTTAGATGTGTGTATTAGGTATTTGTTGAGAAATGGTTAAATATTACTTGTTAGATATGCTTCACTGTCGGAACTAGAAGCACAAGCATTTCGCTATACCCGCAATAACATCCGCTAAAATTCTGTTGTTAATTTGTTTAAAGAGAAGTAGGATTGTATTTGGTCAAACACAATTTTTCCCAACAGTTTGCTAAGAGCTAGCAGCAAGCTAATAGGTCTGCTGTTAGAACCAGTAAAGGCTGCTTTACCACTCACCCTTGAGTAGCGGAATGACTTTGGCTTCCCTCCAGGCCTGAGGACAAAGACTTTCTTCTAAACTCAGACTAAAGATATGGCAGAATGGAGTGGTTATAAAGTCAGCTACCATCCTCAGTATCTCTCCATCTAAGTTGTCAATGCCAAGAGGTTTGTCATTATTGATTGATAACAACAACAAAAAAATCCACCTCTCCCAAACTAACTTTACAAAATTCAAACTTGCAATGCTTTTCTTTCATTATTAGTTTCTTATACATGGCTCACTGTTCATTGTTGGCATTTCCTGCCTAAGTTTGCCCACTTTGCCAACAAAGTAATAATTAAAATAATTGGAAACATCAAAAGGCTTTTGTGATGAATGAGCCATCCGATTCAATGAAAGAAGAAGATGAATTTGTGTTTCTGCCCATAATTTCATTTAAAGTACTCAAGTTTTTATATAATTAATCTTGGCTTCATAATACAGTTTCTTCTTTTTGTTGAGTTTAGTCACATCATTTCTCAATTTGCAGGAAGTCAGCCAGTCAGTGCAGACAGACTTATTAGCTACTCCTTTTGCCCCGTCTCTTTCAACCATACAGTTTTCAATTCCTCATCAATCCATGGAGCCTTAACAGTTCTAACAGTTTCTTAACACGTGCATGTTTACCAATAATTGGAAGAAACAATTTCATAAATTCATCAAGTGTAGCATCTGGATGCTCCTTATTAATCACATCAGACCAACAAATATGTTGCAAAAAAGTATGATCTCTTATATACTATTTTAGGCCTATCTTTTGGAACTTTGGCTTTCCTGGATATAGCCACTAAATTGTGAACAAAGGATAAAGAGAAAAGGTTACAAAAAAACATTCTGGTGATTAAGGGAAAACATGCAGTAAGGGCTGGTACATAAAAACAAGAACGTGTTGTTGAAATGTTCAAACCAGTAGTCGATTGTAAAACAAAACAATTCATTGCAAAAATCTGGATAAATGGTTCTCATACCTTGCGACACTCTAAAACAAAAAAATAATTGTCTTTTAACATAGAAAGGATAAGAATGACATATTCTCTGAGGAAGTTGTGCCCCTGGTGGAGAGTTGTATAACCGACGCTGTGGTTCTGGAGGAGTTCTGTGTGTACAGAACCAGATTGGCCCATTGCTTTACTCCTACCCTCTCAGCGTTCAGGCTTCAGCCCGAAGCCTCTGCTCCAATTACCTCAGTGGGCCGTGCTGGCTGACAGGGACTGTACCTTCCGGCTGTCTCCCTCTGCTCCTTTCCCCTTCACTGGGCCAGCTCCACCCCCGGCCAAGATGCTCACATTCACACTAATCAGTGCACAAGCGTAAAAAAAATTTTTTTTCAGAATAATCAGCTAAATATAGCCCAGAGTTACATGAATGCCCTCTTGCCCTCGCGCTTCACGCCTACCACTCTGAACAAGAGAGTAATTAACGTTATTTTTTTGTTGTTGATTTTATTGGGAACCCCATTAGCTGATGCAATGGCGACAGATAGTCTTCCTAGGGTCCGACATATAATGAAAAGGACATTACTGAAAAAAATACTTTACAATTTTAAAACATTAACATTACAGGGACGTACTACATATGCCTTAACTAGGACGGACAAGACATACTGCTCTGTTCTGGTTCAGCTGCAGCTTTTCTTGGTCTTCTTTGCAGCACTTGACCGCTCTTCCCAGTTGCTCCTCGCTCTTCCGATACCAGTCCCCTGAGTCGTGTAATCCTTCTTTCTCATCAGTGTTGGTGTCAAAGGTCACCAGCTCATCTCTGATGCTGGTGTAAAAACCTCACATCTATGGGCTTAGTGAGAAACAGCAAACAACCTAGACTGGAGAGAGAAGATATAGAACTGTCCCTTACACCCAGGCTTATGTCCTCTAGACAAGGAGGGAGATGACAGAGGGGAAGTCTAAAGCACATTTAGATAAAGACCTGTCCAGACTTAGAACACGGAATAAGCTCTAGTAGCTCTACTAGGATCAAACAGAGTCCTTTAGGTGCCTTTTGGCAAACTCCAAGCGGGCAGCCATGTGCCTTTTACTGAGGAGTGGCTTCCATCTGGCCACTCTACCATAAAGGCCTGATTGGTGGAGTGCTGCAGAGATGGTAGTCCTGTAGCTCTGTCAGAATGACCATGGGGATCTTGGTCACCTCCCTGACCAAGGCCCTTCTCCCACCATTGCTCCGTTTAGCCGGGAGGCCAGCTCTAGGTTATAGAGTCTTGGTGGTTCTAAAATTCTTCCATTTAAGAATGAATGAGGCCACTGTGTTCTTGGGGAACTTCAATGCTGCAGAAATGTTTTTGTACCCTTCCCCAGGTCTGTGCCTCGACACAATCCTGTCTCGGAGCTCTACGGACAAGTCCTTCGACCTCATGGCTTGATTTTTGCTCTAACATAAACTGTCAACTGTGGGAACTTATATAGACAGGTGTGTGCCTTTCCAAATCATGTCAAATCAAGTATATTTATCACAGGTGGACTCCAATCAAGTTGTAGAAACATCTCAAGGATGATCACTGAAAACCGGATGCACCTGAGCTCAATTTCAAGTCTCATAACAACCCTCTGAAGGTATTTCTGTTTTGCATTTGCAATAAATTCGCTAAAGATTTTAGGGTTTGAATACTTTCCGAATGCACTGAAAATACAGTGCCATATCTTCACTCTGAATAAACTGTCGCTTGTCATACAATTTACCACCTTGTCTGAATCGATCCTTGACCGACTCGCCCGTCTACATATCTAATTTCTAACAGAACTTGGTAGGCAGAGGATGGTTTACTAACGATCCAGTCGAAGTGAGTTGATTTGGGTGTGAGAAGGCGAGTTGGTGAAAGGACGGTTCACAGAGGACGGGTGAAGACTTTCGGGAGGACAACAATTCTGCTCAGCTCGGAAAACTGATCTCAAGGTGCACCATAAAAAAGGTAGAGCAAAGCCTGTTAAATCAAACTTTGCATATTGTCATATAGTCTGTCCAAATTTTGATCAGTTTTTTCCGAGTAAGTATGAATTCTTGTGTAAATTTATAATTTGCTGAGTCGAAAGAACAGTGTATGTGAACATATGTAGTAACGAAGCCGGCGACGGCCGGTGTTATTTAAATCATTGATGAGATATCAGTAAGGGATAGCTAATTACTATTCATTAAATCTGGCGCCCGAGGGGACAAATTGTAATTTTGGGACCGTGACCCGGTCAGCACAGTCTGCTAGCTTTCAATGATGAGTGATCACTTTTAAGGCCTGGATAGTTCCGATAGAAATGGGAATAGAGATCAGTAGGGGATAGCTAATTACTATTCATCAAATCTGGCGCCGAAGGGGATAAATTGTAATTTTATCCCGTGACCAGTCTGATAGAGATTCACCGATAGGGCCAGTCTGATCAGCAGGGGATAGCTAATTACTATTCATCAAACCGAAGGGATAAATTGTAATTTTATCCCGTGACCCGGTCACGGCCAGTCTGATAGAGATTCACCGATAGGGGTCGGACATGTGTGATAGTTCCGATAGGGGTCGGGAATAGAGATCAGTAGGGGATAGCTAATTACTATTCATCAAATCTGGCGCCGAAGGGGATAAATTG
>NC_056442.1:27750669-27843169 GCF_018296145.1 Oncorhynchus tshawytscha
GCCTAACTTTTGAATGTAGCATGCTCAGATACCAAATGATGTCTCAGATTTAATTATTTGCAAACAGGGACAGTTTGCAAACAAAACACATTGATTTGGCAATGGAGAAATATGATAAGATGAACACATAGGCCTATCTCTCTGTCCATTCTTAGCATGTAATTTCGGGTAATTTGTGTGATATAAAAAAAAAAATCTGGTCAAAATTGAATTGCATGGAATGTTTATAAAAGGCAATTTTAAGATTATAGATTCATGTAATGTTTATACTATGAAGGCGATATTTTAGCCATCTTCTCTGCTATCCACTGTATGTTTAAATTATTATTTTGTGTTCCGGGTCAGAAAAGGTTCAATGTATTTTGCTGAAGGGAGGGCCATCCATTTTCATTTCAGAGAGGTTTGATTGTATTCATGTAACCCTTATGATGCATAAACTTCACTCCCTAACGAGAACAGCCAAAGACAGAAAACTCTATGAGGTGTTGCTAAAACAGCTGTCCTCAAAACAGTTTGTTATGGACTTGGGGCTCATGAGCTTTAAGGACGCTCGTTGTAGCTGAATAGTCACAGTTTTTGTTCTAATGCAGCCAAAACTCAACAGCGCGCAACACTAGGTAGGACAGCCTATGCTTTGATTGAAACTAAATACAAGAAAGGCTAATAGTTTTAAAACACCATCGGCTCTAATTCACTTAGAAACAGTCCTTCAAGAAGTTCTAAATTCATATTCCCATGGAACTGATTGAGATCAAATGATTGGCATGCAGATGATTGGCAACAAGCTGCAACAAACACTCAAACTGGATAGTTTTTTCTCCATCTCTACATTTCAAGACTCAATCATAGACACTCTTACTGACACTTGTGGCTGCTTCGCGGGATGCATTGTTGTATCTACCTTTTTGCCCTTTGTCCTTTGCCTAACAACATTTGTACCATGTTTATGCTGATACTGTACCATGTTGTGTTGCTACCATGTTGTTGTCATGTTGTGTTACTGCCATTTTGTGTTGTTTTCTTAGGTCTCTCTTTATGTAGTGTTGTGGTGTCTCTCTTGTCATGATGTGTGTTTTGTCCTACATGTTATTTTTCATCCCAGCCCCCATCCCCATCGGAGGCCTTTTGCCTCTTGGTAAACCATCATTGTAAGTAAGAATTTGTTCTTTATTGGTTTGCCTAGTTAAATAAATGTTAAATATAAAAATATCATAAAATATACAGTTTGGAGTTTGGACATTTCACTGGTAAATATTGAATAAGGTGCATATGTTGGTACAAACTTTGTTTGAGAAATAATAACATAATTGAAAAATAAATGTGCGCCCCAGCACCTTAAAAAATAGCCCTGCGCCACAGATACACATCACCACAGACACACAGCACCACAGACAAACAGCATCACAGACAAACAGCACCACAGACACACAGCACCACAGACACACAGTACCACAGACACACAGCACCACAGACACGCCGCGCCACAGACACACAGCACCACGGACACACAGTACCACAGACACACGGCACCACAGACACACAGTCCCACAGACAAACCGCACCACCGACACACAGCACCACAGACACACAGCACCACAGACACACAGCACCACAGACACACATCACCACAGACAAACAGCACCACAGACACACAGATGGATCCATGGCATTATCTTCCCTGCTCAGGCTGTAATGAGACAGTATAACTTTATAGTAGAACCACCACATAGGCAGATTATAGTGGCAGCGTGGGAAAAAGTAGCCTGATCCCCCAGATGTATTTGTACTGTCTTGGCTACTCCTATGCTTTGCTCATGTTTGGCATGACAATGGCCATAGGAGTTGTCAAGACAGCACAAACAGATCTGGGACCAGGCTAAGAGAAAAGGCACGGTCAGGCCAAAAGTACCAATGTATGTACAGCATATGAGATGGGTTATTTGGCATAGGGTCAATTGGAACAAGAGATATGTTCAGACTGAGCAGCAGTCAGTGCCCAAACCAGTGCCAGCCTTCCCCACACACCACTAGGGCTAAAAGGAGGTGTGTCCTACTGCATCTGTTAATCAATCAGGAACACAGCCAAGCGAGCGCAGCTTTTCCCCAAACAAAGACATAAATGATGCTGTGCCTGTGTTGTAGTAACTGCTCTTAACATACCAACTGATAGTAAGTGTTGTCATTAGAGCTGTTGCTCTGTGATCTTGCACTTTTCGGTGACAAATTGAGCAATCAACGAGAATCACTGAGTAAACACGGGCATTCCTGCCTGTTTCACAGTTTAGTCGAGCGTTTGGGCAATGTTTACAGCACAGTGGGAAAGCCCCCTCTTCATCCCTCCACATTTATACAAGGTTTTTCCATAACATCACTGGAGGACCTGTTCTGGGCCACAGACAATATGTTTACTAAACTCCATGGTTGTCTACTGACTCCACAGACAGTTTCAACTATTAGCTCTTCAACTATCAGCTCCCCCTGCTCTCTCTCTCTATGAATGGAAAACAGACCTGGGCCACTGGTATTACTGAACACCAGTGGTAGCAGGAGTGTATGTGTGCAAGTGTCTATATGCATTATATACTGAATGTGTCTATGCACTATCTACTGTGTGTGTGTGTGTGTGTGTGCGCGCCCCGCATGCAGTAACCTGGCTTTGTTTTGGGCTGGGATCCTAGACCCTGACGACGGGCCTGTGGACCCAGCAGGTGTTCTAATTACCAGTCCTTGGTGTGTGTGTGTGCCCCTCTCTCCCACCCCCTCAGGGGGAGGCCCGGCCCCCGTGTCTCTGCAGGCTTTGATGTGGCACGGATACTCCTCACATGTGGGACGTGAGCTCACTTAACGAATGCAGACGCTCCACAAATGAACTGCTAGAGCAGGGTACTGCAATTTCATATGGTATTTTTGGTAGGTGGTAAGACAGAGATGAGAGAGAACAGACAGAGAGGGAGAGAGAAAGAGAGAGGGAAAGAGACCGAGAGAGACACAGAAAGAGCGAGCGAGAGGGAGAAAGAGAGAGACACAGGAAGAGACCGAGAGAGACAGAACAAGAGAGAGGGGGAGACAGAGAGACACACAAAGAGACAGCGACACAGAGAGAGAGAGGAAAAAGTTGGCATCCTTACCTCTGTGTGTGAAGCTGCCAGTCCCTAACCAGAGGATGTTTTATCTTGGCTTGCAGTGTGCCCGGATGGGTTTTACGGTCTTGAATGTGGCCAGATGTGCGAGTGCAGGAACGGTGCCCGCTGCCACCACATCACAGGAGCCTGCCTCTGCACCCCTGGCTGGTCGGGACCACACTGCATTCTGGGTAGGGTAGCCACATCATTAAAACGGGGTGTGAGGGAGCCTCTCTACCGGCCCATCACGGCATCCTCTCACCCTAAATACCATCTCCCATGTGTTTGAAAACAATTATCTTTTTAACGATACCCTGCCAATTCCTTTTTTAGGGATGCGTAAGGGGTGGGAGGGGTGTAGGGGGGCTGGTAGGATGTCCCTCCAGCGTACATTGTTAATTGCGTCAGATTCTGGATAAATACATCCACGTTTTAGGACCATCAGTTTTACCCTCGGTACTGTCATGCAAAGTCTCTATTCATTGCTCTCTAAAGTCTTCATGCAGTTTTAATGGATCTAGTGAAATACCCTCTTAAAGATCAGACCATGTCATTCTCAATTCTTATTCGAGAGGGCCTGGTCTCCCCAAAGCATGTTTTGTGGTCCTGATTACCCGAAGCCAAGAGTCAGCCCAAACCCACTTGCGTGGCTTACTGACAAGTTGCTGTGGTTAGTTTGTTTCCCCCATCTCTCTCTCGTTACTCAAATGTAATTTCATTTCAGACATTAGTGACTAGTTCAGATAGGTCAAATGAATGTGCTCTATACAGCCGCGCAAACGTATGGATTTGGCCATATTCCAAGCAAGAAATACAAGACAAGGACGTTGAAGCCATATCTCTCCATCGATCAGATATGTTTCTGCTTCAGTCAACCACTCCATCGTGTCCCATGTCAGTCTTGAATGACAAAAAGGAATTGGTTAAACCACATACAGACGTAGGATCTTAATTTGAGCCAGTTTGCTACAGCAGAAAAATAAAGCTGCAGCAAGAGTAAATGTGAATTATTATGTGGATTGTAATTAATGGACATTTTTTGTAAGGGGTGATACATTTGTCTTAAGGGAATGTCAAGTCTGAAATTTCAAAAGTGGAAATTACAAACTTCAGAAGACATTTTAAACCTTAAATACACAAAGTTTTCAATTTGATCATCCTGTTGCAGGATTACATTCCTGCGACGCAGGACATTTAAAACTTGTAGTGTGTTTGAGGTTTAAATGGCTTCTGAACTTTGTATTTCCCACTTTTGAAATTTCAGACTTGACATTCCCTTAAGACAAATGTATCACCCCTTACAAAAAATGTCTATTAATTATAATCCACATAATAATTCAAATTTCCTGTTGCTACTGGATTATTTTCCTGCTGTAGCAGACTGGCTCAAATTAAGACCCTACGTCTGTATATCTGTGTCCAGGCTTCCAGTAGAGCAGACCACTTCATATTAGTGCTATTGTATTAAATGCTGACTTATATTTAAGTATATGACTGTGTATCCTGTCCTGTGTGGGAGGCAGCCTGCCCTGAGGGTGGTTTCGGGAAGAACTGCAGCCGGAGCTGTGAGTGTCAGAACGGGGCCACCTGTGACCACATCAGCGGCCGCTGCAGCTGTGGAGCCGGATGGACCGGAGTCAGATGCCAAGAGGGTGAGTGGCTCATCGGTCAACCCAGTATAGAGCCCAGTCTGACCTTAAACTAACCTTAACCTAACCTTAAACTAACCCAGCACATCAGGAGCTCTGCATGGAACTGAAATCTCTCTTCTACCAGAATATCTTTCAGCAAAACATTCCCTAAAACAGCAAGTGATAGGTGATTAATATTCATTTATTCCAATTACGATGAAATATCACAGCAGTTGGTGAGTGTATGAATAGAATAATTGTACGTGTTTGGTCTGTGTAAGTTGTTTTCGAACATAAACTCAGGGCAGCCTAACTGAATCCTCATCCTCATTTCTATCTGTCTGAATTGTATTGAACAATGACATCCTCTGATTCAATTTATTTTGTGTGTGTGTTTGTGTGTGTACTACTGTGTTCAGCCTGTCCTGCTGGGAGGTATGGAGAGGACTGTTCCCAGCTGTGTCTGTGCCAGCATGGAGGCTTCTGTGACAGCGTGACTGGCCAGTGTTCCTGCCCCAGAGGGTGGACCGGAGCAGCCTGCGAGCTGGGTGAGTCCCCCCCCCCTGTCCCTGGAGGTCAAATCAACCAGAGGATTTAGGGCGTTCATAGCTGTACTCACCTTGGTCCAAATCTAACTTGGGATCAAATTCTTGTGCAAATCTCCCATTGGCATCAATGCATGATTTACTAGAAAGCCCGAGTCAGTAACATGGATTCCTGGTTAGGATTCAGCTCATTGTGTGGTGGATATATTGTGTGATCTGAGGCCTCTGTTCTCTGCCTCTCCTAGACTGTGGGGAGGGGTCCTATGGAGAGGGGTGCACACAAACCTGCAGCTGTCAGAACGGAGGGGCGTGTGACAGAGTGACTAGGGGGTGTAGCTGTCCCCCTGGCTGGACTGGAGAGCACTGTCAGACAAGTGACCTGACATCACTGCTTCCAAATGCAAGAGGTGCATACCAATAGTTTAGACTGGCTTCCTCCCTCATCTCTTTGGATAGGTGAAAGCAGTCTGTCAAAAGCCAACGTAGAGATATGCATTCTGCTACCCTGTTCAGTGTTGATGAAGGACAGGAGTTGAGGAAAGAAAGCCACTCATGACTATTGAGATAAACCCAATCACCTGTTTCTGTCTTTAAAGGAGAGAGCAGTTGGGTCATGTTCTGAAGGGAGAAAACGTTTTGAAACATAATTAAATGGGGAAGTCCTACCTGTACTTTTCAAATAAGAACACAAATGTTAGTTTTCAGACCGTTTCTAAACCATATTGCTACGTTGTGCCCTACTGAACACCACCCACGTGTCTGTGCTGCAGCCTGCCCAGACGGTCTCCATGGAGAAGGGTGTGAGCAGAGGTGTCAGTGCGGCCACGGGACAAGCTGCCACCGTGTGACAGGCAGGTGTGAATGTCACCCAGGATGGAGAGGGTCCCAGTGCGACAAACGTGAGTGTCGGAGCCGGAAAGAGACCCTTTGGAAACAACGCATTATCAAATCATACATACTTAAGTTATAATATGAGAGGTCAATTACCGTAGAAAACAATTGACATTCGTTTTTCAAATCCATCCATGTTTTAATTGAATGCATACCTGGGACTGAGATAGATACATTCAGTTTGAGGTTAAATCATGAATTGTCATTATAAGGAGTGTTCATCTTTATTTAAACAAGGCAGTTATACACACAACAACAATTGTCACTGTTTAAAGTGAATATACATTAGTTAGTAATGAATGTGTGTCTGATGTGCCCCAGCCTGCCTGCCTGGGGTCTACGGTGCTTCCTGTGCCCAGCGGTGTCAGTGTCAGTCTGGGGTGTCTTGCCACCACGTTACTGGGACATGTGGCTGCCCTGCTGGTCTCACTGGGAACGGCTGTGAGGAGAGTAAGAGCACATCACTACCATCTCACCACCTCTCTTTAAACACACACACACCCCCCACACCCTCCTCTCTCCTCTCCCCCTCTCCTCTCCCCCCACTCCCTCCTTTCTCTCACACACTCAGCAGACATCTGATAAACGTTACACTCGGGTTGCCAAGTAAAACAGGAGACATTGTTTTTGTCTCCTGGGTGGATAAGGGCTTTTGGAAAGCAGACTTGCATAATGACAGCGCTGTAATTGCCTCTTTAGTCTGGAGTCGTTTCTTATCTGTCCTACACGCTGCCTCAGTAAGTGCTGTGGTTTCAGGGAGAGAAAAAAACATGTTTGTTTCAAAGATTTATCTTCCCTTGTGTGACTATGTGAGTGTCTGTGAACTACTGCATTGTCTGAGTGTGAATGTGTATTTGAATGTGAGTGAGTGCTTACATTATATTATGTCCGCATAGAGATTGGGTTTCGAAATGAATGTACAAGCATACACCATGTTGCAATGTAAACCAGATCATATTGAGTGTTTTAGTGTGTGCCTCTATGTCCATCTCCTCCTGTCCTTATTGTACATGCTTGTGTCTCCTGCAGCGTGTCCATCAGGTGTGTTCGGGCTGAACTGTAGCCTGATGTGCCAGTGTTCTGGGGACCATGAGCAGTGTCACCATGTCACTGGAAGGTGTACCTGTCTGCCTGGTTACTACGGAAACCACTGTGAACTCAGTAAGTAGTGACTAGTGTTGGGTAGTCCACTTCTGTGAAATGACTGTGTGGCTTCAACAATGGAATTGCAGTGCACTATACGAAGAACGAGTTTGAATAAGTTCTCTCTCTCTCTCTCTCTCTCTCTCTCTCTCTCTCTCTCTCTTTATCTCTCTCTCTTTATCTCTCTCTCTCCATTTCTCCGTGCAGAACAGGCTAAACATGGCCCCGGGGTAATTTTGGTTGTGGTAACCGTAACCTCTGATTTCTGATTATTTGGTATTCTGGTCCATTAATATTAGTATTTTCAAAACGTCTAAATAAAAATATCAAAAATTTCATACAAATGTACATTTTCATTAGTTTATCATACTCACTATATTGAAACACACTTAATTTAAAAGCCCATTTCGTAAGGAATGTTACAAACTGGAGTTTACTTAGTTTGAAGAGATGGTGATTGGGTCTAAAATCGGTATTCAAAAGTCAGTGTCTTTGTCTTTAACTGCCATTTCCTGAAAGCCAGACAACACATTTTTCTTCGGTTCAGAAGCATCTTCATTCACCACATTTTTGGGGTTATTCTTAGACACAATCTCCAAATGTATACAATGCCTTCGGAAAGTATTTACACCCCTTGACTTTTTCCACATTTTGTTGTGTTACAAGGTGGGATTAAAGCTAACAAAACTACCTAGCTAACTAGCTGGCTAGCTCACTTGCTCGCAAGACTAGCCAAGTTAGCTGCATTGTTGTTTGCATGCAATTGGCTGTGGTCTTGAGGCATTGTTCAGGGCTTAAATGCCCCACAAGGGTTTAGATGCCCCACCATCTCTTAGCTCAAGGTAAGAGACATTTAGCTTATTAACATTTAAACTGTATAAACCGTATAAACTGGTAATGAATTCCGAACACAAATGAAAGCATGATGTTAGCATGAAATGTACCATCCCATAGTGTTTCATTCAATAAAAACTTGACTCTTCCCACATTTTGTGGAAAAGGTAGGATTAAAATGGATTTAATTTGTCATTTTTTGTCAATGATCTACACAAAATACTCTAAGTGGAAGAAAAATTCCTACATTTAAAAACAAATTATGAAAAATAAAACACTAATATATCTTCATTACATAAGTATTCAACATAAGGATTCAATACACCTTTGGCAGTAATTACAGCTGTGAGTCTTTCTGGGTAGGTCTTTAAGCACTTTGCACACCTAGATTGTACAATATTTGCACATTATAATTTTTTTAATTCTTCAAGCTCTGTCAATTTGGCCATTTCCAAGTCTTGCAATAGATTTTCAAGCCGATTTATGTCAAAACTGTAACTAGGCCACTCAAGAACATTCAATGTCGTCTTAGTAAGCAACTCCAGTGTATGGCCTTGTGATTGAGGTTATTGTCCTGCTGAAAGGTGAATTTGTCTCCCAATGTCTGTTAGAAAGCAGATTGAACCAAGTTTTCCTCCAGGAATTTGCCTGTTTTTGCCTCATTGCCTGCATCCGTAATGGGTCAGCGGTCAAACGACCTCCACTCATCACTATCAAACGCTCCCTGAAACACTTCAGCGGGCAGGCCTTTCTAATCGACCTGGCCGGGGTATCCTGGAAGGATATTGATCTCAACCCGTCAGTAGAGGATGCCTGTTTTTTTTTTAAATGCCTTCCTCACCATCTTAAATAAGCATGCCCCATTCAAGAAATTTAGAACCAGGAACAGATATAGCCCTTGGTTCTCTCCAGACCTGACTGCCCTTAACCAATACAAAAACATCCTATGGCGTTCTGCATAAGCATCGAACAGCCCCCATGATATGCAACTTTTCAGGGAAGCTAGAAACCAATATACACAGGCAGTTAGAAAAGCCAAGGCTAGCTTTTTCAAGCAGAAATTTGCTTCCTGCAACACAAACTCAAAAATGTTCTGGGACACTGTAAAGTCCATGGAGAATAAGAACACCTCCTCCCAGCTGCCCACTGCACTGAGGATAGGAAACACTGTCACCACCGATAAATCCACTATAATTGAGAATTTCAATAAGCATTCTTCGATGGCTAGCCATGCTTTCCACCTGGCTACCCGTACCCCGGTCAACAGCACTGCACCCCCCACAGCAACTTGCCCTCCCCATTTCTCCTTCTCCCAAATCCAGTCAGCTGATGTTATGAAAGAGCTGCAAAATCTGGACCCCTACAAATCAGCCGGGTTAGACAATCTGGACCCTTTCTTTCTAAAATGATCTGCCGAAATTGTTGCAACCCCTATTACTAGCCTGTTTAACCTCTCTTTCGTGTCGTCTGAGATTCCCAAAGATTGGAAAGCAGCTGCGGTCATCCCCCTCTTCAAAGGGGGGGGACACTCTTGACTCAAACTGCTACAGACCTATATCTATCCTACCCTGCCTTTCTAAGGTCTTCGAAAGCCAAGTCAACAAACAGATAACCGACCATTTCGATTCCCACCATACCTTCTCTGCTATGCAATCTGGTTTCAGAGCTGGTCATGGGTGCACCTCAGCCATGCTCAAGGTTCTAAATGATATCTTAACCGCCATCGATAAGAAACAATACTGTGCAGCCGTATTCATTGATCTGGCCAAGGCTTTCGACTCTGTCAATCACCATATCCTCATCGGCAGACTCGATAGCCTTGGTTTCTCAAATGATTGCCTCGCCTGTTTCACCAACTACTTCTCTGATAGAGTTCAGTGTGTCAAACCGGAGGGCCTGTTGTCCGGTCCTCTGGCAGTCTCTATGGGGGTGCTTCAGGGTTCAATTCTTGGACCGACTCTCTTCTCTGTATACATCAATGATGTCGCTCTTGCTGCTGGTGAGTCTCTGATCCACCTCTACGCAGACGACACCATTCTGTATACTTCTGTCCCTTCTTTGGACACTGTGTTAGCAACCCTCCAGACGAGATTCAATGCCATACAACTCTCCTTCCGTGGCCTCCAATTGCTCTTAAATACAAGTAAAACTAAATGCATGCTCTTCAACCGATCGCTGCCTGCACCTGCCCGCCCGTCCAACATCACTATTCTGGACGGTTCTGACTTAGAATATGTAGACAACTACAAATACCTAGGTGTCTGGTTAGACTGTAAACTCTCCTTCCAGACTCACATCAAACATCTCCAATCCAAAGTTAAATTTAGAATTGGCTTCCTATTTCGCAACAAAGCATCCTTCACTCATGCTGCCAAACATACCCTTGTAAAACTGACCATCCTACCGATCCCCAACTTCGGCGATGTCATTTACAAAATTGCCTCCAATACCCTACTCAATAAATTGGTGCAGTCTATCACAGTGCCATCCGTTTTGTCACCAAAGCCAATATACTACCCACCACTGCAACCTGTACGCTCTCGTTGGCTGACCCTTGCTTCATACTCGTCGCCAAACCCACTGGCTCCAGGTCATCTACAAGACCCTGCTAGGTAAAGTCCCCCTTATCTCAGCTTGCTGATCACCATAGCAGCACCCACCTGTAGCATGCGCTCCAGCAGGTATATATCTCTCTGGTCACCCCCAAAACCAATTCTTACTTTAGCTGCCTTTCCTTCCAGTTCTCTGCTGCCAATGACTGGAACCAACTACAAAAATCTCTGAAACTGGAAACACGTATCTCCCTCACTAGCTTTAAGCACCAGCTGTCAGAGCAGCTCACAGATTACTGCACCTGTACATAGCCCATCTATAATTTAGCCCAAACAACTACCTCTCCCCATACTGTATTTATTTATTTTGCTCCTTTGCACCCCATTATTTCTATCTCTACTTTGCACATTCTTCCACTGCAAATCTACCATTCCAGTGTTTTACTTGCTATATTGTATTTACTTCGCCACCATGGCCTTTTTTGCCTTTACCTCCCTTATCTCACTTCATTTGCTCACATTGTATATAGACGTATTTTTCTACTGTATTATTGACTGTATGTTTTTTTTTTTATTCCATGTGTGTTGTTGTATGTGTCAAACTGCTTTGCTTTATCTTGGCCAGGTCGCAATTTTAAATGAGAACCTGTTCTCAACTTGCCTTTAAATAAAGGTGAAATAAATAAATAAATAAATAAAATGACAAGCATACCCGTAACATGATGCAGCCACCACCATGCTTCTACACCTGCATTGCTTGCTAGGCTGGGTTTCTGTACAGCACTTTGAGATATCAGCTGATGTACGAAGGGCTATATAAATAAATTTGGTTTGATTTTGATTTGATGCTTGAAAATATGAAGAGTGGTACCCAGTGATGTATTGTGTTTATATGCCCTATGAATCATGCTTTATATTCAGGACATAAAGTTTTTTTGAATTTTATTGCCTTATTGCAAACACAATGCATGTTGTTGGAATATTGTTATTCTGTACAGGCTTCCGCTTTTCACTCTGTCAATTAGGTTAGTATTGTGGAGTAACTACAATGTTGTTGATCCATCCTCAGTTTTCTCCTATCACCGCTATTAAACTCTGTAACTGTTTTAAAGCCACCATTGGCCTCATGGTGAAATCCTTCCTCTCCAGCAACTGAGTTAGGAAGGAAACCTGTTTCTTTGTTGTGGCTGGGTGTATTTATATACTATCCAAAGTGTAATTAATAACTTCACCATACTCAAAGCGTTAAGCACATATTTAGCACTTATTTAGGCTTGACATAAAAAGAATGTCTCTCTCAATTTAATCAATTTTAAATTCAAGCTGAAATACAACAAAATGTGGAAAAAGTCAAGGGGTGTGAATACTTTCTGAAGGCACTGTCATGTTGTCAAATTTTTATTCTAGATGACACAAAAAATATGGTGGTGGGAATGGGCTTCCATAGTTTTATGTGGCTCAGTGCAGCCGGCAGCTACTGTGACAATTTCAGAATGTAACAGGCTGTAAAAACTCAATAAAACAAGTCTCAAATATAAGGAAAATGTCTATACATTTCAGCTCTTTCAAAAACATTGCTCTGCTATTTCCATATATAGTGTAGTGTGTTGAGCTCAACAAGAAAACTATTTACACTGCCCTGCTCAGAGGAGGGCAACTTTGGAGCTAATGACGTACGAGACCTCCGAGAACCTCTTGAGAACCTCTCCAAAATGTCCCTTTGCTATCCTCAATGTGAAATGTCTTTCTTTCTCTCTCTCCTTACCCCAGAGTGTCGTGAGGGATCATATGGGCCAAACTGCAAGGCCAGATGTAAGTGCAGCAATGGCGGCCGCTGTGACACCAAGACAGGGACCTGTGAGTGCCCACCTGGCTTCCTAGGAGCTGACTGCAGCATTGGTAAGTCTGCAGCCCACCTGGCTTCCTAGGAGCTGACTGCAGCATTGGTAAGTCTGCAGCACACCTGGCTTCCTAGGAGCTGACTGCAGCATTGGTAAGTCTGCAGCACACCTGTAATGGGTGAAAATGAACCGTCTTTGACAAGTCATCTTCTGACTATGAATCAGAATCTTCTATATAGAATAAAGATATACACAGTGTTCGGCTAGGAATCGGTCCGAAGACTGTTGGGATTAGATAGGATTAGACAGATGAACGCGAGGGCTCCGTCACGCCGCTTCCACTTGCTGAGTCATTCCTAATCAGTGATTACTTTAAGGAAGGAGGAGGAAGAAAAGAAGCTGCACTTTTAAATCATTTGAATGGTGCCTTCATGTCTTTCTTCGTACTGTCAGGTTGTCCGGCGGGGCGCTCTGGGCAGGACTGTGCCCATCTGTGTTCCTGTGGGGAGGGAGGGCAGTGCCACCCTGTGACTGGGAGGTGTATCTGTGCCCCAGGTAATATCGGGCAGTCCTGCCAGCAAGGTAATAATGCCTTTTACCTCACAACTAACCTTGTGTCTCTGGGCCATTGAGTATGTGAAGAGCAGTTTTTGGCTCCCGGTCCGGCACTGTTTGTCATGCACCAGGAAATGTTTGTAGCAGGCTATGAACTCATCAAGAACACAGAGTCTGATTGGCAACTGGGAATCCACCACAGGAGGTTGGTGGCACCTTCACTGGGGAGGACGGGCTGGTGGTAATGGCTGGAGCGGAATGAGTGGAATGGTATCAAAAACATCAAACACCAGGAAACCAAGCCATTCCATTGACTCTGTTCCAGCCATTATTATGAGCCTTCCTCCCCTCAGCATCCTACTGTGGAATCCACCCAACCAACCAACGAACCAAATTAGCTTTCAATGTTTATTTAGTTAACAAATCCTCCATATGAATGATCAGAGGCTCGTATTCTTCTGGAGAACAGAAGCAGGGTTATTGAGTTTCCCTAACCTCGCCTTTTATCAGTAGTTCCACTGGGGTGCAAACGGGAGTTTCCATCCATTCCAGATGATGGTGTTCGTAAGCGCTCTGCTCTCCTAGTGCGCACCATACGTCTGTGGACGTGCCACTGCTTATGTTCCTGTGTTGAATGTTTACAGAGACCTATAAGTAGCTCGTTTTCCATGTTCCGTGTTGATGGCGTTGGCGAGGAAACAAATAAATAAACAGAGGAATCAAAGTGATTCGCTTATTGTTTTCCCAATCTAAATTACCCAGAGAAACATGATTATTCTTTTATATCGCTGCCAAATGAGACCACTTTGCCATCTCCCTAATTAACTGCTGCTTAAATAAACTTGTGTGTGTGTGTGTCGGTGTGTAGTGTGTGTGTTTAACTGTGTGGTGTGCTCACTGCTGGCTGGGTAGCTAAAGAACAGAACTACACGTAATGCTGGCCTTGGTAGTGCTGTGATGATGATGATGATGATTACTATCGAACGCCTTGCTGTTCCTCCAGCATGTCCTAGGGGGCGCTATGGCCTGCAGTGCAGGAACACGTGTGTGTGTCGGAACGGAGCGCTGTGTGAGGCCAGGGACGGGACTTGCAGGTGTGGGCTGGGCTGGACGGGACCACGCTGTGAGACAGGTAACCTCAGTATGACATCAACACAACATCAGGATAACGTTAGTATAACGTCAGGCAGGGCAAAGGGTCAGCTGAGTTTGATTGTGTTTCAGTACTACTTTAGTTTACCTGTCTGTTCTTGAAGTTGCTTAGTTTTTTTTACTCTGTTTGTTACAGCATTGAAACAATGTTAGATGACCCAACAGCCATGACAAAACAATGAAGACTTGTGTTATTTTGAATAGTAGCTACCAGCAGTCACTGTGAGCACAGTAACTTCCCATATCCCTGGCTTACAGTGTGTCTCTATGTTTATATCAGGTAATTCCACTGTTATGTGTGCAGTATCAGTTACAGGTCACAGGATGCTGCTGAGGGGAGGACGGCTCATAATAATGTCTGGAATGGAGTGAATGGAATGGCATCAAACACATGGAAATCACAAACCATTCCATTGATTCCGTTCCAGCCATTACTCTGAGCCCATCCTCCCCAATTAAGGTGCCACCAGCCGCCTGTGGTAAAAGTACAGACAGATGGAATGTTGGTTGTGCGTGTTGTGTTGTTGTTACTGTATGTCTCTACCATATGTCTGTGTTTCCAGTGTGTGTTCAGGGGAAGTACGGACCAGACTGTGCACTGGACTGTCCCTGCCAGAACAACGGGACATGTGACCGCTTCACTGGCTGTTGCAGCTGCACGGCCGGACACTACGGACACGCCTGTGAACACAGTATGTTGTTGTTTTTTAAATTATGGTTAGGGAAAGGAGTTTTTCCTCACCATGTGACCTGTCCAGGAAAAACTCCTGGCCCTATATTTCTAATGAAGGAGGAGGTGGGTTGTGTTCATGTGGGCACACAATGTTTAACATTTCCAACAAAAAAGGAAAATTAGCGTCTCTTATTGTTAGTCCCTTCTTGTTTCAATCTGTTTTCTAACATTTGTTGCCAAATGAACATGATTGTGATGATTGGTTGCGCTCTTGTATGAGAAACTAACAACAAATCGTTTTCCTGTGTTGTCACCCTGTCCCCAGGGTGTCCCTCTGGATTCTTCGGAGAGAACTGTGCCCGTCCGTGTGACTGCCGGGCGGGACAGACATGTGATCATGTGACGGGCCGGTGTGTGTGTCCGCCTGGCTACCGTGGCTCCCTGTGTCAGAGACGTGAGTACTGGATGACAGAGGGGAAGATCACACAATCTGATTCACACTCTGGTCCCATATAGAGACAGGAGGGTCAGCACTTCAGTTCTCTTTAATAACAGGAAAGCCATACGTGTGGGTATTACAAACATACTGTACATATGCATTTGTGATGGCATTTTTTGTAGTGGGTGTGTGTGCGTGCATGTCTATGAAAACGATAGAGAGAGAGCACATACAGTATGAATACGAGAATGTGTTGGCACTTCTCTGTGAGCAGGCAGATAGGCAGGCAGACGTGGTTATTGGATGAGATACAGGTGTTTCCAGGCAGCCACAGCGGAGACAGACTGTTTAATGCATTCCTGTTGCATCTCTGTGGCCTCCTCCCTCCTGCCTGCTCTGGGCTCCTCAGCTCAGTGTGAGGACCTACATGCCCACTTCAGCCCCAGCAGGAGAGCACTGAGCACTGCAGAGCAGCTGCAAGACAGCCAGATAGTTTACCCTCTATAATGAAGTAATAAAGACAGACCTGTGTGTGCGTGAATGTGTGTGGGGGTGGGGGGGGTGAGACACATAGTACACACACGTGTGTGTGTGTGTGTGGGTGTCTCACTGTGTATGTTTGTCCCAGGGTGCGAGGCTGGCAGGTTTGGGGAGGGCTGTAAGCAGTCATGTGACTGTGTTGGGGGGGCCCCCTGTCATCCAGCCATGGGACAGTGTCTCTGCCCCCCAGGGAAGACTGGACAGAGATGTGAAAAAGGTACGACCTCCTCTACACTGCAACAGCGCTCTATCTCTTGCAGTACTGGATCTTAGGTATGCCTTTAAAACTGAGAGCCTTCACCGGCTGCTACATATTGATTTGTACTGTTTTGTGCATGTTAAATGTACAACCAGATGGAAAAAACTCTAGACCACCTTTACTCCACACACAGAGACTCATACAAAGCTCTCCCTCACCCTCAATTTGGCAAATCTGATCATAATTCTATCCTCCAGATTCCTGCTTACAAGCAAAAATGAAGGCAGGAAGGACCAGTGACTCGGTCTATAAAAAAGTGGTCAGGTGAAGCAGATGCTAAACTTCAGGATTTGTCCAGATTACAGTCCAGATTACAAGCAACATCCGCACTGAGCTAAAGGGTAGAGCTGCTGCTTTTAAGGAGTGGGACTCTAACCCGGAAGCTTCTAAGAAATCCCGCTATGCCCTCCGACGAACCATCAAACAGGCAAGCGTCAACACAGGACTAAGATCAAATCGTACTACACCGGCTCCGACGCTCGTCGGATGTGGCAGGGCCTGCAAACTATCTCTATTCCACTCCACACTGCCCTTTCACACCTGGATAAAAGGAACACCTATGTGAGAATGCTATTCATTGACAACAGCTCAGCGTTCAACACCATAGTGCCCTCAAAGCTCATCACTAAGCTAAAGGACCTGGGACTAAATACCTCACTCTGCATCTGGATCCTGAACTTCCTGACGGGCCGCTCCCAGGTGGTAAGGATAGGTAACAACACATCCTCCATGCTGATCTTCAACACGGGGGCCCCTCAGGAGTGCGTGCTTAGTCCCCTCATGTACTCCCTGTTTCTCAAGACTGCATGGCCAGGCACGACTCCAACACCATCATTAAGTTTGCCGATGACATAACGGTAGTAGGCCTGATCACCGACAACGATGAGACAACCTATAGGGAGGAAGTCAGAGACATCAACCTCACCCTCAATGTGAGCAAGACAAAGGAGCTGATCTTGGAGTACAGGAAAAGGAGGGCCGAACAGGCCACCAATAACATGTACAGGGCTGAAGTGGAGCGGGTTGAGAGTTTCAAGTTCCTTGGTTTCTACATCACCAACAAACTAACATGATCCAAGCACACCAAGACAGACGTGAAGAAGGCACGACAAAACCTATTCCCCCTCTGGAGACTGAAAAGATTTGGCATGGGTCCTCAGATCCTCAAAAAGGTCTACAGCTGCACCATCGAGAGCATCCTGACTGGTTGCATCACCGCCTGGTATGGAAACTGCAAGGCCTCCGACCGCAAGGCACTACAGAGGGTAGTGCGTACGGCCCAGTACATCACTGGGGACAAGCTTCCTACCATCCAGGACCTCTGTACCAGGTGGTATCAGAGGAAGGCCCTAAAAATGGTCAAGACTCCAGCCACCCAAGTTATAGACTGTTCTCTGTGCTACCGCACAGCAAGCGGTACCGGGGCTCCAAGTCTAGGTCTAAGAGGCTTCTAAACAGCTTCTACCCCTAAGCCACAAGATATCTAATCAAATGGCTACTCAGACTACTTGCATTGACCCCCCTTCTACCCTGCTGCTACTCTCTGTTATTATCTGTGCATAGTCACTTTAATAACATGTACATATTACCTCAATTACCTCGACTAACCGATGCCCCTGCACATTGACTCTATACTGATACCCCATGTATATAGCCTCGCTATTGTTATTTTACTGCTCTTTCATTATTTCTTACTTTTTTATGTATTTTCCTAAACTGCATTGTTTGTTAAGGGCTTATAAGTAAGCATTTCACTGTAATACCTGTTGTATTCGGCACATGTGACAAATACAATTTGATTGGATTTGATTATATGCCTATACCTAATAGAAAAATGACTAGTCATTTACTGTATTTAAATCTGCCATTTTATTTTTTATGTGCTGTCTCCCTCCATCTTTTCCTCGTTGTGTCGGCCTTTCTTCTGCCACTCTTTCCACTCTTTTCTGTCATTCTTTCTCTCTCTCCGTCTCGCCTGTCTGTCCGTCAGACTGTGGAAGAGATCGTTTTGGTCCGGACTGCTCCCTGCAGTGCCAGTGTTCCCATCAGGCCCAGTGTGACGCTCGTAATGGCCGCTGCCTGTGTCCTGTTATCTGGCTGGGCCCCACATGTACAGAAGGTACTGTATACACGCACAAACACACATGCATGCAAACACATGCGTACACACACATATCCACACACACACGCAAACACAAATGCAAACACACACAGACTCATACAGACACACACCTCAAACACACATCGCCCTGATGAGTGAATGATACCTACCGCCCATCACAGCAGACACCAAGGACCAGAGTTGTAAAGCTGAACCAGGTTTTCATGAAATAGTGCGTTGGCAAGTGTGTTAGCCTCAGGCCTTCAGCTCTGTGTGTCTCCCTGTCTCCCTCAATAGCCGCTCCGGCCTCTGACAGTTATTTTAATCCACACCCAGAGGGGTGTCTGGCTTGAAGCTGTCTCGGTTTCCCCCACAAGCCCAGTTTTACGGGAGACCGTCCAGATCGACCAGAAAACACCCTAGCTCACCAGCAACTCCCCGAACGCCAAAGAACATTTGCTTTTGATTTCTAGAAGGTGCCAAATGTATTTTTGTCTGCCTCTTCTCTCTTTTCAGGACTACTAGAAACTGCAGAGGTCCCAGCGTTGGGCTTCTCTCCCTCCCTGAAGAAGCCATCTGGTCTTTCCCACTCGTAGCGCACTGGAGGCCCCACATCCCAAACTAGATGTCCCAAATACCCCCGCAAGACATCTCAAACACTGAACACTCAGCAAGGTTCCCCAAATATGCAATCAGGGATCCTAGGGAGTCAAGGGAAGGCTGTGTACAGTTGGACAGATGGATAGATGGACAGAGTTATACAGCCAGAAGGTGATTCAGGTCTGGACCAGACACACAAGGCAATGTATTCTTATGTCTACACCTGTATTCTGCACATTTGGTTGAGAAATGTGCTGTGGCTTTTTGTGAGCCTGTAGAAAGGTGCAGAATGCCGGTTTAGTTAGAGAGAGAGAGCAGGCTACACAAGCACCTGGAACATTGATGTGCTGCTGGTGGTGGACATTGGAAATGTCACCTGAGCTCTATTGTGCTCCCTGCCTGATTGTCTCAGGACTGGACCCTTGCCCCAAGTCAACTGTTCTAGCCTGTCATTAACCACAGGTCAAACACTTCCTGTACATTCACAACGTCTCTGTCCTCACCCCAATGCGGCTTTGGGCAGCCAAGTACAGGGGTGGGCACTACGGTGCTGGAGGGGCACATTGTGTGCAGACCATCACTATCACACATGATTAATAAAGACCACGGTTAGGTGATTAGTGGAATCGGGTGTGTTAGAGCTGGGCTGGAACAAAAGCCTGCAGCCTCCTATTGCTTACCCGTGGCCTAGCCTCAGAGTCATTGGTCAGACTGACATGGGAGCAACAGCCATCACTCCCAAAGTGTCCACTGGTACTTTCTCTCCTTTTGACGGCACTCTGTCATACTATCATATCATATACAGTGAGACTATTTTGTGTTGTATTTTACTGGTTTCTTTTGACAGTGTGTGCCTGATTGCTTGTCATAAAGTGTTAATATATTTAGAAATTGCTTTTAGCTGTTCGTTCGATTTGATAGGATCACTTACTGCACTGTCAGATCAGGTAAGTCACATATCAATTCATTACTGCTGTTACTGTCTGTTACTGTAAGTGTGTCAGTTCAATGCCACTATGACCTATAGACGTCTTAGCCAAGTAATCAGTATATTTTCATGTAGAAGGGTTTTTAGAATATTGCAAAGCATTTGAACTGTACATCAGGATACTGCCATTCATACAACTCATAACATGTACTGTACTATGTGCCTGATGGCAGGCTTTATGTAAATGGTGCTATTTTGATACATCTTGAATTTCTATCAAATTCTCTTTTTACTACATCTGGTACATCTGTCTGTTATTTCTGTCCCTAATATCGCATCACCACATTTAGGAGAGAGGCCATTTTATTTGGGAGCAGTGTAGCATGGTATTGGGTCCTCTGCCTGGGAGCTTAGAGAAAGGCATGTCAGTGAGGTGTGGGGGTGGTATGAATGGGGGAGAGTAGCGGGGGTCTGAGACGGCCTGTCACAGAGCAGTGATGGAGGATTGGAGACCAGGGAGCACAGGCTCTCCACAGATCAGCCAGGGAGGTCAAGAGGTCAGCAATGAGCCAGACCGTTACCTAGTACGAAACCTGTCAGAAAGTGTGTGGGGGGGGGGGCACCTGAGCATAGCAGAGGTGGAGAGGAGGAGGGGGTGGCCGAGACGTCCGTCTGTCCCCCAGGCATTTCTCAAGTGCAGTGGAGCGTCTCCAGCATCCACCGCCGGGCAGGTGTCTGGACCAGGCGTGGACCAGGCAGCCCACATCGGCCGCCTCCGTCCCCGGGTGAGTGATGTGCAAGCTGGGCCGCGAGCGCAAGACCGAGCCCCTGGCTGATGGATGGGGGGCTACTCGGCCTGGACCCGTGTTGTGACAAGCAACAGATGTTCTCCAATAATGTTTATCAGCCGGGCCTTCATCTTCAGATGACACACACCTGTTTCCAGTCAAACAGCCCCACAGAGGCCATCCATCCTCCCAGACCTGGGTGGCCACAGAGGGCTCTATTCCCAGCCCTTATCCACCTCCCCATCTTTAATACCCAACCCTTTCCATCACACAGCTCCCTCCTCATCTCTAATCCACCTCTCATCCCCCAGTCCCCCCTGAGCAACCCTCCATCCCCAGCCCTAATCCCGTATTTCATCCATCCTCCTCAACCCTAATCCTTATCCACCTCTTCCATCCCATCACTAAAGGGCTCCTTGCACATCATTGATCTACCTATCACCCCCGCCCCCACCTCTACAGGCCTCCATCCCCTCCCCATCTCTCACCCCTGCCCCCACCTCTACAGGCCTCCACCCCCTCCCACCTCTCACCCCCGCCCCCACCTCTACAGGCCTCCACCCCCTCCCCACCTCTCACCCCGCCCCCACCTCTATAGGCCTCCATCCCCTCCCCACCTCTCACCCCCGCCCCCACCTCTACAGGCCTCCACCCCCTCCCCACCTCTCACCCCCGCCCCCACCTCTATAGGCCTCCATCCCCTCCCCACCTCTCACCCCCGCCCCCACCTCTATAGGCCTCCATCCCCTCCCCACCTCTCACCCCCGCCCCCACCTCTATAGGCCTCCATCCCCTCCCCACCTCTCACCCCCGCCCCCACCTCTACAGGCCTCCACCCCTCCCCACCTCTCACCCCCGCCCCCACCTCTACAGGCCTCCACCCCCTCCCCACCTCTCACCCCCGCCCCCACCTCTACAGGCCTCCATCCCCTCCCCACCTCTCATCCCCCAACCCACCGTACTACTACCCCTTCACTTCAGACCTACTGTAATCTCTCTGGGCTAGACAGAGGCTGTGCTGAGCTGTGCCAGGCCTGAACACAAGACAGCACTGTGGTCATGGTGGGAGCAGGCAGAGTTTTCAGGGCCAAGTGAGGGTGATCAGAGCAGGAGGGGGTTGGGAGGAGGGTAGGCAGGAAACCGGCGATGAAATAGCCCGTTGCAAGGTAAGATCACATCTGGGTAATTTTTCGCTGTAATTAAGCGTACACTCCACTCTCTCGGCAAAGAGCGATTTCTATCACTTCGTTGTCTTACGTCGTGAAGATTAGTAGCCTACTTCTCTCTCTCCCTCTGTGTTCAGTCAGATCTCACGAGGGCAAGTCATTTGAACTGGAACGGACAAAGCAAGCGGCTCCGATAAAACCCCAGGGGGAAATCATTTCAACGCGTCGTCCTGCGCCATTTGTTTGGTTGTTGCGTAGGAAAATAAATGTGAAATGCCAAGCCTGCTAAAAGATGGGTATCTAGGAACTCTCCCACACTCTGACTGTTAACACCAAGCAAGGGATGCAAAGGCTTCATTTTGTTTATTCATCTGTTCTAGTCTGACAATGTGTGTAGTTTACTTGAATTATTATCACAATCAACCCACAATATCTACTCCAACAACTGAATGTTCTCACTGTTGAATCAAGACGAGCCTGTGATAATAATAAATCCTCATAAGTGTGAAAGTCTAGGGCACAATTCCGACTTAGAGATCGTGCCTTTCTTACACACTTCTCAGTAGTTGTCTTCTTCTTCGGTGGGGTTTATCGGCGGTTGGCATCCAATTGCCGCCACGTACAGTACTGGAGATTGGGCCAGAGACAGGGGGAAACTAAATGCTACCTGCCCTCTTAAAAAAAGATAACAAAATATTTGAGACTATATCTAATGAAGTTGTACACAATATACACTTTAAACTAATTTCCTGTATCCCCCTCTCCCTCATACTCTCCCACGATGATCCTCAACACTGGGGCCCCTCAGGGGTGCATGCTTAGTCCCCTCCTATGCTCCCTGTTCACCCACGACTGCATGGCCAAGCATGACTCCAACACCATCATTAAGTTTGCTGACGAAACAACAGTGGTAGGTGTGATCACCGACAACGATGAGACAGCCTATAGGGAGGAAGTCAGAGACAACAACCTCTCCCTCAATGTGAGCAAGACAAAGGAGCTGATCGTGGACTATAGGAAAAGGAGGGCGGTTCAGGCCCCCATTAACATCTACGGGGCTGAATTGGACCAGGTCGAGAGATTCAAGTTCCTTGGTTTCCACATCACCAACGAACTATCATGGTCCACACACACAAAGACAGTTGTGAAGAGGGCACAACAACACCTTTTCCCCCTCTGGAGACTGAAAAGATTTGGCATGGGTCCCTAGCTCCTCAAAAAGTTCTACAGCTGCACCATCGAGAGCATCCTGACCACCATCTGGTATGGCAACTGCTCGACATCCGAACATAAGTGCGTGTGGCCCAGTACATCACTGGGGCCAAACTTCCTGACACCAAGGACCTATATACTAGGTGGTGTCAGAGGAAGGCCCTAAAAATTGTCAAAGGCTCCAGTCACCCAAGTCATAGACTGTTCTCTCTGCTACCACACGGCAAGCAGTACCCGAGCGCCAAGTCTAAGACCAAAAGGCTTGTTTTTACACTGCTGCTACTCGCTGTTTATTATCTATGCATAGTCACTATACAAATTCCCTCGACTAACCTGTATTCCCACACATTGACTCGGTACAGGTACCCCCTGTATATAACCTCTTGAACTGCATTGTTGGTTAAGGGCTTGTCTGTAAGCATTTCTCGATAAGGTTGTATTCGGCGCATGTGACTAATACAATTTGATTTGATTTGATATTAGGTCTCATCCTCTCTCTTTCCTTCTATACATACTCCCCGGTCTCTGTTTCCTGGCAACAATCACACCTACCACATTTAAGATCTTATTCAACTGGCTGTGTCCCACCCTTAATCTTGTAAAAATAGCCTCCTCTCTTTTGTCCCTTACTGCCGTCCTCCCCTCCCCAACTTTCCTCTGTACTTGAAATAAATGCCTACCCTTAGTATCTCTATTCCACTGCTCCTGCCATCTCTGTACCATCTCTGTACCATCACTGTCCATATCAGGCTTTTTGCCTCTGCCTTGCTCATTGAGACTATAACGTCAACATCCCCACTACTAAGTGCTTCTCAGTAGTTGGTATTCAGACTTACCTTACATAGGTACATATCAGGCTTTGCAGGCGTGGTTCCCTTGCACTCTGAACAATTGTAATTCAACTGCTGAAAACCCTCCCACTTGCTGGCCAGCAGATCTTCTCATGGAGTTTTCATTCAATAGGATTTGCAGTATGTTTATCTTAAACTGTCACTTAAATACGGTGTACCATTCATTTGTATTTTGCCGACAGACTAGAATACATTGAGAGAAGTGTTCAGAAAGTAGGGATCAATGAAAGAATGCATCTTCGTCTCTGTTTCATGAAATAGATGAAATAATACTCTAATCTTTCCAGTCTCGAATCATAGAGCCTCAAATGCTCTCAGAAGCGTTTGTGATTTATCTGGTTTAGTAGATGTATGGAGAGAACTAAATCCTATTGTCAGAGACTATACTTTCTACTCTAGACCCCACAATTCATATTCTAGATTGGACCATTTTTTTATGCCCTCTACTTACATGTATGTAGTCCAGTCATGTGCTATTGGTTCCGCCCCATAACCAGATATTGTAGACTTAATACGTCTCTGCTTAACAATTCTGCTCTGTGATAAAATATTAATTATCACATTACTGACTCAACAATCAACTCTTTCCTGTGTTTTTATTTTAGCAGGCAAGTCAGTTAAGAAAAAAATCTTATTTTCAATGACAGCCTAGGAACAGTGGGTTAACTGCCTTTTCAGGACCAGAACGACAGATTTGTACCTTGTCAGCTCGGGGGTTTGAACTTGCAACCTTCCGGTTACTAGTCCAACGCTTTAACCACTAGGCTACCCTGCACCCCAAAGCCAGCTCAGCTGCAACTGTCTTGGATGCTGCTAAAGCAACCATAAGGGGTCATATCATTTCCCAAGCCTCTCTGATCAAGAAGCTCAGGATGGAAAATAGTGAAAGGTTGGGGGCTGAAGTAAGGCCTTTAGAACTTCTTCATAAACAACCACCAACTCAGGAGAACTGGAAGTCACTAGCTTGTGCTGAGGCCAAACTCAATTTAGATCATACAAAACATGCATAAAAAAAACGGTTGTTTGTTACCAAGCAAAAATATGAGTTCGGTAACCGTCCTGGCCGTCTATTTGCACGCCAATTAAAAAAGAACGGAATGAAAGATGTATTAAGTCTATAAGGATGTCAGGTGGCTCCACTTCTTATGATCAATTGCTTATCAATAATACGTTTTGCGACTTCTATAAATCTCTTTATACTTCACAATGTACAATATCCAACGACGAAATTCCAAAATATCTGATTAAGATCTTCTTGCCCATTATATCAGATGAGCATAGAAATAGACTAAATGCTGAATTACTCCTGAAGAGGTTTGGGAAACTATTAAGGCAATGCCTTCTGGCAAGGAGGCTGAATCTGGATTAAGGGCAAGATGGCTTCTTGCCAGAGTCCTACAAGAAGTTCTGGCCTGAGATATGCCCTATCTTCATGTCTGCTCTAAATGATATGTTTGAAAGAGACATCATAAAAAAATAAAGGAGAGCCGCACACTCTAGGAGCTCAGATGCAAAAATATTTATGTCCAACGTTTCGACAGACAAGCTGTCTTCATCACCCTGATAACGTTTCAACAGACAAGCTGCCTTCATCACCCTGATAACGTTTCAACAGACAAGCTGCCTTCATCACCCTGATAGCGTTTCGACAGACAAGCTGTCTTCATCACCCTGATAACGTTTTGACAGACAAGCAGTCTTCATTACCCTGATAACGTTTCAACAGACAAGCTGTCTTCATCACCCTGATAACGTTTCAACAGACAAGCTGCCTTCATCACCCTGATAACGTTTCGACAGACAAGCTGTCTTCATCACCCTGATAACGTTTTGACAGACAAGCAGTCTTCATCACCCTGATAACGTTTCAACAGACAAGCTGTCTTCATCACCCTGATAACGTTTCAACAGACAAGCTGTCTTCATCACCCTGATAACTTTTGACAGACAAGCAGTCTTCATTACCCTGATAACGTTTTGACAGACAAGCTGCCTTCAACACCCTAATAACGTTTCGACAGACAAGCTGCCTTCATCACCCTGATAACGTTTTGACAGACATGCTGCCTTCATCACCCTGATAACGTTTTGACAGACAAGCTGTCTTCATCACCCTGATAACGTTTTGACAGACAAGCTGTCTTCATCACCCTGATAATGTTTTGACAGACAAGCTGTCTTCATCACCCTGATAACGTTTCGACAGACAAGCTGTTTTCATCACCCTGATAACGTTTCGACAGACAAGCTGTCTTCATCACCCTGATAACGTTTCGACAGACATGCTCCCTTCATCACCCTGATAACGTTTTGACAGACATGCTGCCTTCATCACCCTGATAACGTTTTGACAGACAAGCTGCCTTCATCACCCTGATAGCGTTTCGACAGACAAGCTGTCTTCATCACCCTGATAACGTTTTGACAGACAAGCAGTCTTCATTACCCTGATAACGTTTCAACAGACAAGCTGTCTTCATCACCCTGATAACGTTTCAACAGACAAGCTGCCTTCATCACCCTGATAACGTTTCGACAGACAAGCTGTCTTCATCACCCTGATAACGTTTTGACAGACAAGCAGTCTTCATCACCCTGATAACGTTTCAACAGACAAGCTGTCTTCATCACCCTGATAACGTTTCAACAGACAAGCTGTCTTCATCACCCTGATAACGTTTCGACAGACAAGCTGTCTTCATCACCCTGATAACGTTTCGACAGACAGATCACCCTGATAACGTTTTGACAGACATGCTCCTTCATCACCCTGATAACGTTTTGACAGACATGACAATAACTTTTGACAGACAAGCAGTCTTCATTACCCTGATAACGTTTTGACAGACAAGCTGCCTTCAACACCCTAATAACGTTTCGACAGACAAGCTGCCTTCATCACCCTGATAACGTTTTGACAGACAAGCTGTCTTCATCACCCTGATAACGTTTTGACAGACATGCTGCCTTCATCACCCTGATAACGTTTTGACAGACAAGCTGCCTTCATCACCCTGATAACGTTTCGACAGACAAGCTGTCTTCATCACCCTGATAATGTTTTGACAGACAAGCTGTCTTCATCACCCTGATAACGTTTCGACAGACAAGCTGTCTTCATCACCCTGATAACGTTTCGACAGACAAGCTGTCTTCATCACCCTGATAACGTTTCGACAGACATGCTGCCTTCATCACCCTTATAACGTTTTGACAGACAAGCAGTCTTCATCACCCTGATAACGTTTCGACAGACAAGCAGTCTTCATCACCCTGATAATGTTTTGACAGACAAGCTGTCTTCATCACCCTGATAACGTTTCAACAGAGAAGCTGTCTTCATCACCCTGATAACGTTTCGACAGACAAGCTGTCTTCATCACCCTGATAACGTTTCGACAGACATGCTGCCTTCATCACCCTGATCACGTTTTGACAGACAAGCTGTCTTCATCACCCTGATAACGTTTTGACAGACATGCTGCCTTCATCACCCTGATAACGTTTTGACAGACAAGCAGTCTTCATCACCCTGATAACGTTTCGACAGACAAGCTGCCTTCATCACCCTGATAACGTTTCGACAGACAAGCAGTTTTCATTACCCTGATAACGTTTTGACAGACAAGCTACCTTCATCACCCTGATAACGTTTTGACAGACAAGCTGTCTTCATCAGGGTGATGTTCCACTCCGTTAGCCAGCACTTCACCTAAATAGGTCTTCTTTTTTTCCCGAAAGAGACATCATACCAGAGTCCTGGGGCCTCATTTATAAAAAATGTTCTTAGATTTATACTTCAACTTAGTCGTAAGATCATTTCCGACGGTGTGCTGACGTTAAACCCGCACAAATGAGGGTTTAATCAGGAATAGCCATGGACCAAAAGAGAAAAGCAAACTTTTTGGAAGATGAGATCCCGGTGATGGTAGAGGAGATTGAAGACAGGCAACACATATTATTCGGTGGACTAAATAGTGTGTTGACAAACAAAGTCAAACAGGTATCTTGGGAGTGTGTCGCGCTGCAGTGAACGAAGTGGGGCAGCAAGACAGAACTGTGGCTGAAGTGAAAAAGAAATAGTTTGACAAACTGCAAGGGATAAAAAAGAATAGCCCTACATAACCAGCAGGAAAATTACTTATGTCAAGTCTAGACTTTGAGTAGAGATCAGATCATTTCCACGTCAAAGTAAGGTTTTATAAATAACTACTTATACGTGGTTTTCTGCGTGAAGTCATACTTAAGATCAAAATTGATCGTAAGTCTATTTTATAAAATGAGGCCCCTGGAAAACTGCATCCATTAGATTAGCCTGATACTAAAAAAAGGACAAAAACCCACTAAACTGCTCTTCGTTTAGAACTATCAGTTTGCTAGGAGTTGATGTTAAAATAGTCGCTAAGACACTTGATCGCAGGTTGGAGGTCCTATATCCAGACCTCATCAGGCTGGCTTTGTCAAATCCAGATTTGGATCGGACAATGTGAGACGTGCTTCGAATATCATAAACCACTTTGGCAGAATTAAAGACCCTGCACTCATGGTCTCTCTCGGTGCCGAAAAGGCCTTTGATAGAGTTGACTGGACATTCTTGTTAGCTGTATTAGAAAAAGTTAATCTGGGTGACCATTTTATTAATTTAGTAAAATTACTATATTCTGACCCATCAGCGTCAGTTCATACAAATACCTTCATACGAAGGGCATAGGACCTCATCATTTGCTGATTATGTGTTTTTACACATGTCTAAACCAGAGACCTTTGTCACTGGAGTAACAGACATCATATCTGAATATGGTAACCTGTCAGGGTACAAAATTTACGTGGACAAATCCATGGCTTTACCTTTTGAATATCCCCTCTACAATCAACTTAGAAATGATGTCTCTATTCCGATTGACTGAAACAGGCTTAAAATACTTGGGCATATATGTTACTCCAAATCTTAAAGACCTGTTCACCTCAAATGTTATGCCTTTGCTCACAAAGATTAAACAGGACCTGGTTAACTGGTCTACCCTACAAAACTCTCTTTTTGGCGTGATTAATGTCGTCAGACTGAATATCCTTCCTCGGCTAAATGATCTATTCCAAAATATCCCCTGCCACCTATCGCAGTCCTTTTTTCAGAAAATGAATGCCAATATATCTGAATATATCTGGGACAATAAGCCTAAGGATTTAGGATTAGGTCTCTTTGCCAAATCTATATTACTGGTCTGCTCAGATCAAGCACATGATTAGTTGGCGCCTAGACCGATGCCACTCACTTTGGGTTGGGATGGAATCAGTAGCATGTCATTCAAGAGCATTAGCTTCCTTACAATTCATTAATAGCTTTGAAAAAAATCCAGGCCTTATCTGACATTTTTACAGCACATAATACACTCTTAGCTTGGAAAGATAAGGAGTATTGGACTTCTGGACTGGAAAAAGAAGGGTATTGCTGAATTTACGCCTTTATTTACTCAGGACACTTTTAAATCGTTCCAACAGATAAAAACTGAGTTTGACGTACCCAACAAAGATTTTTAAAGTACCTACAATTTAGACACTTCATAGAGGGTCAGAAGGAAGTCGATAAACTACGTTTCCAAATTACTGAAGTTGAAAAACTATTTACGAATCCTCCTGTTGCAATCCTACTGAGGTTTAATCCACGACATACATTATAATTTACTGAACAGAAGTGCCTCATCCTATGATGCGTTGAGACATGTTTGGGAGAGAGACAATGGACTTGCACTCGGTGAGGAAGAATGGTCTTCCATCTGTGAAAGGGTCTACCCCAAATGCACCTCCATAAGCAAACAATAAGCATTCCATTTATTTTCATAGAACCTACTTTACAACTGTCCGCCTTCACAGAATGTAAACAGGATACTGGCACCTTCATGCACATTTCTTTTGGTACTGTAGCAGAATCCAGTCTTATTGGAATGCTTTTCATTTACACATCCAGAAGATCTTGGGTAGACAATTAGCTTTTTCACAGAATGTATATTTGCTCTACTATGTTTGTAACATTGTGTTTGACCCTGACACTGAACGTTTGTTCAATACCCTTGTTTACTTACCCAAAGAATACATATTGTTATTTTTGCCCACACCTGAAGTACCATCTGCCAGAATGTGGTTTTCTCAAGCTTCTGCTATTCTAACCCTACTTTTTTAGAAAATCTGGTCTCCATTGTGGTCCTATTTAGAAAACCTCCCATAAATGACCCGTTATAATTGTGATGTTTTTATATTTGTTCTGACTGCCTTTTTTGTATAGTGTTTTTCTGTATTCTAACTCCTACTTAGTCTGTGTCGTGCACTTTGTTTGGGTTCTATGTAACCTCTGTGAAATGACACTCTAACATTCTAATAAAAAGATTATTACAACAACAAAATATTCTCATGTAGATTATTTAGGCACATTTTAGGGTTAGGAAGGTATGTATCATTTAATCATTAAAAAAACAGGTTTGGAGAGCCTTCATGCCCAAAATATATTGATGAATCCAAAAATACAGTGGTTTGATTCATTCTGAAAGTTGTCATATTCAAGTTCCATCCATGAAATATTGGAAGGTGGAAAGAAAGTGCACAATAGAGGTTGAACAATAGTCCTATAAATCTACCCTCCATTCTGACTAATCATGGAACTGTACGAACCATACGCCAGGCTCCAGGTTTAACCTGCTACGTGTGGTCTGTTCCATAATGATTCTAATAGGCTACATGTCCTAAATTACTGTACAGCGTTAGCCTAATATGATCCAGTAATGCTAGTGACCCTCAGGAACAACTGCACAGACGTGACAGAGGAAAGAAAGGTCAATGGAATGGAATGATGTGAAATGTAAGCTACAAATTGAAGAAAACTAACACCAAAGTGACAGTTATAAATGTATGTGGGTATTACTGATTGTGGATAATATTGAACATGAAACAAATTGTAAAAGGAGAAAAGCCGGACACAGGCTATAATTAAAGCAACTCTGCAGGTTCAGCTCTACAGAAGCCTATAGCTTGCGTGCCCTAATTTCACCCACGCAAATTATGGGCACACTATTACAATTCGGAATAATGGCACATCTATTTATAGCCCATTTCACTGTGGAAAAGGGGCCCAATACATGTGGCTGGTTTCACATTGATCTCCGGGGATCATAAGGAGAAATGATCTAAAACAATCACTATGTGTATTTACAATCCCCTTCTCCAAACGGATTACTCCTTTACCAAGCTCTTATCACTAGCTCTTATCGCTAGCTCTTATCCATGTATAAATGATAATGCATGGAGAATGCTGTGTATTTCTATTGCAAAAAGAAGGTAGATGCCTTTTCCTGTAGACACCTCCGCCACACCTTCATTTCGTACATCACCCTGATGAATAGCGGGTGAATAGCATGCAGTTCTCGTGCTTAAGTTTAAGGTCAGAATAAGTATAGAGAGAGAAGTGCATAAAAAGGGAATAGCTTTCCCTTTATGTGTGCTTAACTCCGGTGGGAATTGGGGCCCTAGTGAATTGATCTCATCTAGAAACACAGTTTGGTGCACTTGTTCTATGTCCACCACTGGATGGCGCTGAGCATGGTGCAAAAAAACAAGAATTTATACGAAAAATCTTGACTCTCCCTACCTGACCATGAGACAACTGTTCCCCTAGCCCGTTCCCTTTGCCCGTCCCCCTGGCCTGTTCCCTTGGCCTGTTCCCCTAGCTGATTCCTCTAGCTGGCCTGTGCTGATCCCCCATCAATAACATTAATGACCCATAGCCCCTGGGGAGAAAAACAAATAGTGCAATGAAACCACCAGGGGTGTTAAGGAGCTCGGCAGCTCTCTGTTCCCAGGGAGGAAAGGAGCTGCCTGGGTAGGCTGTCCTGTCTGTAGCCTGACCAGGCTGGATGGCTGGCTTATCCCTTCACTACACAAGTACCCAGGGATGTAGGGAAACACTGGGGGTGTTGCCACTATTGAACAACCAGACAAAAACTCAGTGTGATGATTTGTTGGAGTTCCCCCCTTTTTGGCTGTCGCTTGGTGCCAACTGTAAGCAAGCACATTCCTTTCCATTCCTCCACGCCCCTTGTACTGTACACACCCATGCCTTCCTCTTCAACGATGTTTCCCCTGGCATCTGAGTCAGCAGGGGTGCCAAGTTAATCAGTATGAGAGCCAGCTGCCTCTCTCTCTTTCTCTCTGGGGTGTGATGTATGTTCCAGTGAACGGGCGACAGTGTGCCACACAAGGGCCCACTGGGCGGGTGGCCGTGGCAGCAGAGAGAGGAGGGAGGGGGGGTTAGGCCATAATGAGTCCTGATGGATTCTGAGCCTCTGCCAGCTTCCCCATTAGCTGAGTGGCTCCCAGCCCTACTGAGGAGAGGACCGCCACAGCCCACTACTACGCCCACGCACACACACACACTTGACACGCACACACACACCCCACGGGGGCACCACACACCCCGCCTCTTTGACACACACCTCAATTAAATAAACCAGATCACATGAACTAATCCACACTGCTGTACTGTGTTACCCCTGCCTGGGTAAATGCATGCATGCACGCACACACACACACACACACACACACACACACACACACACACACACACACACACACACACACACACACACACACACACACACACACACACACACACACACAGTGTCCATTCGGCCCTGCCAGCCCCACTCCCACACACATAGGTCTTTATGTGGAGCTGTGGGTTAATGGTGGTCTCAGTGTGTGGATTAAGTGTGAGCCGAGGCATGGGCGACACTGGCATGTGCTAATCCACCATGATCAAATTAGCAATGCTGAGGAGCCCAACAGGGTACACTGCCAAGCCATGATCCATGCCCCCTTCACCCCCCACCCACACACACTCAATCACATTCATACACACACTACCCTAGTTTCAATTCATAATTTGGAGTTATTTCAAGAGGGAATGCCCCCTCTTTGGTCTATGGATTTGACTCTGGTGAGGTAATAGCCTGGCTAGTATTCTTTACAATGACAAGTATCTTAGTTTAGCCTTTGAGCATGACATTTAAAACACTTAAAGAGATTCTCCTTAAGATTTGCATACCTTTTAGCTAGTAGTTCTGAAAGTAGCACTCAAGAGACAAAACAGGTCCCCGGAAATGTTGTACTGCGTCATATCTGTGCAGATATGTGCAGCACGTCATTGCTCTCATCTCTGTCTCTTTCTCTCTCTCTCTCTCTCTCTCTGCTCTGTGTGCATCTTGCTAGCTGTCAATCAAAAGACAAGGGGCTGAAGCTCATTGGCTGTAACTCAAATTGCTAGGGGGCTGGCTCACGGGTGGGAAATGTAGGGAAAATGGCGCTGCACAGGGATTTTGTGGCTATTTGAGGTAAAACAGTCATTCTGCTCATAGATTATGCATATATGAACTACATATTGACACATCCAGTTGCCAAAGTTCCAGAGCATGTCTTTAAATTGTTACTATAATAATCTCCAGCAGAGGGCGTAGTGCAGGTTGTGTTATAACCCTGTGGTGGGGCAGGTCAGTAATGGTCCATACATACATACTGTCCCCACTGGTCCATTCAGCCTATAGCCTCCTATACTCCAGGCTATTATCACCTCCACTCCATTACGACCCTGCACCGTTCGCACAGGCTGACCTCATCAATGCTGGATGACCCACACTGACCTCATCAACACTGCCTGACCCGCCGTGACCTCATCAAAGCTGGACACCCCGCGGAGCTGCTCGGAGGAGAACTGACGTAACGGCGGGGCTGATCGACGAGGCCCGCTTAAAAAAACATCCCATCCATTAGGCTTATTGAGAGCCACTGTACGTGCGTTGGAGAGTCTGGGCTTGGGATAGCCACTGTCAGTCCCCCAAACACCCCACACACCCCACTCTAACCCCCCACTCATGACTGGACAATGGAAGTGAGTGGGGCTTCTCAGCCACAATGTCCGCCCACATATGCGAGCCGTGACAGAGGGGGTGTGGGAGGGATGAGGAGGGGCAAGGGGGGTTCTGACAGGGACGCCTGCAGGATGGGAAGTCTCATTGAGCGTTTGAGCGATGAGCCAGGTCATCACATCTCCCCGCCTCATCCATCATGGCCCACAACATGGCCCCAAATAAAGAGGACACATTCCTGCCTCCGCTTCCACTACACTACCACATTCAGCTCCTCCATCCCTCTCTCCCTCAGCCTCTCTTTCTCTCTCTTTCTTTCTCTCCCTCTGTGTCTGGCTCAATCTCTTCTTTCTTTCTCTCCCTCTGTGTCTGGCTCAATCTCTCTTTCCCTCTGTCTCTCTCGCTCTCTGTGCCAGGATCTGGGAAGAAAGGGGGGACCAGAGTTCAGTCTCGCGCTTGGAGGCCCTGAGAGAGCCAGGAGAAAGGGCCAGGTGTCTCTCTGACTCCCAGTTCTTGTTTCAACACACTGTCTGGACATGAGGGAGGGAGGGAAGTGGAAGGGGGCAGGGAGAGAGAGAGTCAGAGAGAGGAAGAGAAAGCGGGAGACAGAGAGAAACACACTGTCTGGACATGAGGGAGGGAGGGAAGTGGAAGAGGGCAGGGAGAGAGAGTCAGAGAGAGGAAGAGAAAGCGGGAGACAGAGAGAAACACACTGTCTGGACATGAGGGAGGGAGTGAAGTGGAAGGGGGCAGGGAGAGAGAGAGTCAGAGAGAGGAAGAGAAAGCGGGAGACAGAGAGAAACACACTGTCTGGACATGAGGGAGGGAGGGAAGTGGAAGGGGGCAGGGAGAGAGAGAGTCAGAGAGAGGAAGAGAAAGCGGGAGACAGAGAGAAACACACTGTCTGGACATGAGGGAGGGAGGGAAGTGGAAGGGGGCACACTGGGAGAGAGAGAGTCAGAGAGAGGAAGAGAGGAAGAGAAAGCGGGAGACAGAGAGAAACACACTGTCTGGACATGAGGGAGGGAGGGAAGTGGAGAGAGGAGTCAGAGAGAGGAGAGAGAGTCAGAGAGAGGAAGAGACAGAGAGAAACACACTGTCTGGACATGAGGGAGGGAGGGAAGTGGAAGGGGGCAGGGAGAGAGCAGAGAGAGACAGACAGAGAAACACACTGTCTGGACATGAGGGAGGGAGGGGGAAGTGGAAGGGGGCAGGGGGCAGGGAGAGAGTCAGAGAGAGGAAGAGAAAGAGCGGGAGACAGAGAGAAACACACTGTCTGGACATGAGGGAGGGAGGGAAGTGGAAGGGGGCGGGGAGAGAGAGTCAGAGAGAGGAAGAGAAAGCGGGAGACAGAGAGAAACACACTGTCTGGACATGAGGGAGGGAGGGAAGTGGAAGGGGGCAGGGAGAGAGAGTCAGAGAGAGGAAGAGAAAGCGGGAGACAGAGAGAAACACACTGTCTGGACATGAGGGAGGGAGGGAAGTGGAAGGGGGCAGGGAGAGAGAGAGTCAGAGAGAGGAAGAGAAAGCGGGAGACAGAGAGAAACACACTGTCTGGACATGAGGGAGGGAGTGAAGTGGAAGGGGGCGGGGAGAGAGAGAGTCAGAGAGAGGAAGAGAAAGCGGGAGACAGAGAGAAACACACTGTCTGGACATGAGGGAGGGAGGGGAAGTGGAAGGGGGCGGGGAGAGAGAGAGTCAGAGAGAGGAAGAGAAAGCGGGAGACAGAGAGAAACACACTGTCTGGACATGAGGGAGGGAGGGAAGTGGAAGGGGGCGGGGAGAGAGAGAGTCAGAGAGAGGAAGAGAAAGCGGGAGACAGAGAAACACTGTCTGGACATGAGGGAGGGAGGGAAGTGGAAGGGGGCGGGGAGAGAGAGAGTCAGAGAGAGGAAGAGAAAGCGGGAGACAGAGAAACACTGTCTGGACATGAGGGAGGGAGGGAAGTGGAAGGGGGCGGGGAGAGAGAGAGTCAGAGAGAGGAAGAGAAAGCGGGAGACAGAGAGAAACACACAATCCACATTGTAGTCCTTTATTTTTTAGTTGCTCCTCCCACAGTATTGAATTGAAATGCATTACAGTTACATTGTAGAAAGCATTAAAACAAAGTACCTCAACTTGCTGATTACTTTTTGAAATGGATTATAAACAAAAACAAAAACATCAATGACAAAAAACAAACAAAAAACAAACAATCTGGTCCCTCAAAATTGGAGGATAAATGAATATAATCTGTTATTTATTATAGGTTTGGCACAAGGGATTAACATTGACTGAACGTCACACAAGCTTGCAGACAACCGTAGAAAACTGTCAGATACAGATCTATGGAGACCAATCATGCGATTATGAAGAACTTATACCTGGCATCTTTTTATTTCTTCATGTCTTTATAATGTTTGTTTTTTCCATTTACAATTGGATCAATAAATTGTCGTACAAAAAAACCCCCCAAAGTAATATCTATTCATCATCAACCAGTTTCATTAGAAGAATAAAGAGTGAATGGTATGTTTAATACTATCCGGCACTCCAACGTCATCTACAAACCCCATTGAGTTCTGGAGTAGGCCCCAGTGAGGAATCTCCCCTTCACTATGGGTAAGAGCAGTGCTATTCAGTAAACAAACTACAGTTTGCCAAGAAATAAATACAATTCTCAACATACAACAGCAATAACATCAACAACAACAATAAAAATGTAGAAAAAAAAACAACAAAAAAACATGATTGTCTAAAAAATGAAAGACACGAGGATGGGGGTAGCTAACGACTAGCATTTAGGCTAATTAGTGGTATCGTTGGCCGACTACGATGAGTTTGGGGTTTCGAGAAAGGGGGAGAGATGCCCTTTTGACTGTTTAATAACGATAAACTTCAGCACTTGCTACTTTTTCAGAGTAAAAAGAAAGATTGTGGTTTCTTCTTTTCTTCCGCTAAAACGACAAACTACTTAGATCCTTTCACAGAGAGCGCAGCAGGGTGGGACCGAGTGCAGCTTCAGAGCCGCAGTTTGCAGACACTCGTGTACAGTTCTGTGATTGTGCAGACACACGCAGCTCTGCAAACTCCTTCTTAGGTGGTAAAACCAGTCCGATTTTTCTCCGTTTTCAATGTTTCTTTTTCTTTTGTTCTTCATTTATCAACAATCTTGTCGTAATGCGTTTGTAGCACCATCTTTCTCGGAGAGGTGTGGTTCATTTGGACCCGAGTCTTTACTCAGCACCACCCTTCCAAGTATCCTAGCATTTATATAAGTACATGTTGATGGAAAACACCTGTTTATATCCAGGGGTTAAGGGGAATCATTCTCGTAACATATTTGACTGATACTCCAATCCAGCTGAGATGGTCTGAAGGCCAGGTCTCCGTCTAGGTTGGGCAATGTGGGGTGAGTTAGCTGTATTGTGGCATGGTAGGTCTAGGTAGGATTATGTGATTCTAGATGGAGCTAGGGGTGGTTAGGTGAGGCCTGGTAAGAATAGGTTGGGCTATGTGGGGCTAGGTAGGGTCTGTACTCTGTACACATATCAAACCGTGGTTGGACCGCGGTCCCGAATGGGTTCTCCAAATACAAACGACATCACACAGAGGACAAATGTTCTCAGCTGAGTGGACACATGACATTGAGTGGACACGTGACACAGTTCCACTGAGTGGACACATGACATGCTCTAGCAATGTAACATCTAACAAAACCATCTCCATCATCCCTCCTACCAGCCGCCGCTGCTGTGCAAAACATAGAAACTCACCAGAATAAATACAGCTATTATTATTTAGCATTTTTATTTTCACCATAATCAATAATCACTATCATCATCATTGTCGTCGATAACAAACATAATGACTCAATTTAAGGTCACAGGAGGGATGTTTTGTTGGATCTCTTGGAGGGCTGGGCTGGGCGGTTCTCTGTGGACGGTGACCCTGCTCGTGTGTAAGGCATTCTGCTCAGCAGTCAGATGGGCCGTGGTTCTGCTCGGCAGTCTGTGACGGGCCAAGGGCCAGGGGCCCTGCTGACGGCCCCCAAGGGCTCCCAGTGCGATAGGTTGGGGTCGGGGGGTTAGAGGTCAGGGATCGGGGTATCATACATGGCTGAGGGACTGGATGGCACTGGACTCAGCAGCGGCCCGCGCCAGGCTGTGCCACATGGTGGCTGGTGTGTGGTTGGCTGGGTGGAGTGCGTCCTTGTCAGCCAGAGACAGCATCATGGCGTACGCCTGGGGAGAGGGAGAGGGAGAAGGACAGGTTAACTCCAATACACACCTAAAGTCACACACACACACACGTCCATTTACATTTTAGTAATTTAGCAGATGCTCTTATTCAGAGCGAATAAGTGCATACATTTTCAGACTTTTTTGTACATTATCATGTTATATCTGACACACACATCAAACACACACATCCACCTGGGACTTGGATTTCCTGTACAGGGGCTGTTTGACGGCCTCAGGCAGGCTGGGGGAGCCGAAGGCAGTGCCGTCCCCGTCACTGAACTCACTGTCCTCCATCTTATGCATGTCAGAGAAGTGACGGATGTGATCCAGCGCAGAGTAGCTACTCTGATCCTCTTCCTCCTCATAGCTGGAGAGGAGGGAGACAACCGAATCCCTGTCAACATTCAATTCAACTTCTCAAGTCAACTTAAATGAATTCAATTCAACTCAATTCAATTAAACTCAACTCAATTTCATCCAATGATCCCTTCGGGGGAGGGGGTTAAAGAATGCCAATATACTGTCACAATGTCTCAGCTTGATACATATATGTATGTGTCCATATATTTTAGTCTACATGGTTGTGTGAGTGGATATTTATGCTGGAGGCATATCCTCACTACTATTACCTCCTTGGGGAGGTCTTGCAGTTGAGGTCCAAATCACTAGGTCCGTCAAATTCTATTTCGTTGTGTATGATGTCATCATCTAGGTTGCTGGGGGGAGCTTCGTCTCTAGGTTTCCCAGCAGCGGAGTCGCTCTGCTCCCCTTCCTCCTCCTCCTCCTCGGCGCCAAGCTCCTCCCCCTCCCCCTCCTCCAGGTCACGTGACCCTTGGCTGGCCATCAGGGGCTTCTCCTCCTCGAAAGGACCCCCGTTCAACCTAGGATCGGAGACCAGGAAATACATGTGTAAAACCTAGCACATCACTAGCACAGTACTGCACAAACTTTACATAAGCAATATACACACTCACACTTAGCCACATTGTATCCAGACTGTACGTTCTGAAGCCAATTCTAACCTTCTATCATTCCCATGCACCATGCAGTTATGGATACAAGGCTAACTCACACTCATTCTTACATCAAACTTTATAATGAAATGTGGTCTTGTGGTCTTGTATATTTTGGCCAGTCAGTCCCTGTAAGAGTCCCTCCTTCCTGAGTGAACAATGGGAGTATAGAGAGGATAGAGAGCGAGTGGGTAGAGCACTGTGGAGCGAGCCATGGCAGCTGAGCTGGGGCAGCAAGAGGCAGAGCCGGAATCCCGTTTGTCATCACGTCTCGAGGGCCCCTCTGGGCACAGGCTCTATGAGCGTCTCGCTGATCGCTGCAGCACTTAACAGCACTACTCGGCCTCTCCCGTTGTTTATTTTCCTACTATCTCAGATTCATCTAATAGGCAAAATATTTAGCTGACAGACCCATTTGGTGGAAGAGTTATGAGGGCCTTGCCAAGCGGCCCATTTCCCTGGTCCCCACGGAGAGAAAAGGCCCAGCTATCAAAACCTGACTGGGGTTGTATCTGCCCACTGTCTCTGCAGACTCAGGAAACCACCATTTGTTAAATCATCTTGAACCACATTAAGACCGATTCACTAATTACACTCCGGGATGTCTCTCGTCAGCTCCCAACTATGTCTGTTTCTAGATGAGGCTAGCAAACGAAGTCTGGCTGTGGACCCTACTTATACACCCGCCAAAATCGCTCATAGATTAGAGGACCCTGAAGAGTCCAGGAAATGATCTATTTGAAGAAGAAGAAAAGCTGAGTTTGCAACGAGTCGAGAAGAGAAGGAGTGGGAGAACAATTGTGGTAGATATTTTAGAGAATCTGCTATCCACCTCTAGATTTATCAGAGTGGGGCGATTATAGCGGGAATTAGACAGAGTTGAAAAGCAACGTGCCCCCTGGGTGGGACTGGGAGAGGGCCAGGACTGCCAAAGCGGTAGTTGCCATGTCGTGTCGACATCGCCGCGCACCGCATAGCGAGACCAGCAGCGCCGGCCGAGACCAGAGCCTCTGTGATTATGAAAACAGATTCGTTAATTACGCTTTCAAACGCGGTAATTTGCTGGGGATAAAGTATCTATCAGAGGTACTCAGAAGCGCCGCACTTTGAAAGGAAACACGGGCCGACCCCCTGACCCCACCTTCTCCGACTTTCTTCCTGTAGGCAGACATGTTGGTTCCAGATGTGGGAGCTAGTCGCTCCCGGGTCCTCCTGCCTCACCCCCTCCTCTCCCCTCCTCTCCCCACGTCTCTGTGACGCTGCACCCACAACCCCTTTTTTACACAATCAAAAGAAAGACCGAGAGATCTCTATCTCTACCTCCCTGATCAAACCCAGGGCACGTAAAAACAAACCCGCGACCTGTAGCCGACCCCTATCCCGAAGCTGATCATAGTTTTACAAGAATTGATTAGCATAATCATCAGACATAATTGTATGCAAGGCCGATACCGGTGCACATGCATGGCCCAAAGTCAACAGTTGTGAAAAGCTCCAGCACATTTCCAAACGTGGTAATTATCCAGATGTCGTCAGTGATGATTGTTTGTTGGTCTGAGACTCCACACACACACACACACACACACACACACACACACACACACACACACACACACACACACACACACACACACACACACACACACAGAAATTAATAAAGGCTGAAGTGCATCAGAATGCCCTAGCAGGCCAGCAGAGAGAGGCCGTGTCCCCCCATGTTTGTCTATAATCACCTCAATGTTTAGCCTCAAGCATTGGATATGTGCTGCAGAAAAGCAGGCCTCTCGTTTGTGCGTGTGTGTGTGTGTGTGTGTGTGTGCTACAGAGGATAAGTTGAATGATGAATGTGTGTACTGTTTGTCCAAGCATTTTTTTGGACACACACATACATACAGTATATGCACATCCAGACAAAACATGGGACTTACCCTTCCTCAGAATGGTCAGGGGACGGCTGGTTCTGGCCTGTGTTGCCGATAAAGTTTCGTATTTCGTTGAAGTAGGAGTCCTCTTTGTCGTCCAGGATGGCACTGCTGCTGTCCAGCTCTGACCGAGGGGAGGACGCAGCCGTTCCTACAGAAAGACAACATTGTAATCAGTCAGTTTGAATTAGTATTAAAAGAATACAATTAAGTCCACAGTGACAGCCCCATTGGATTCTCCATTTTGATGACAAGAAACTATTTAGGATCAGAGACTTGACGAGAAACCAATCCACTGACCGGGTGTACCAGTATGTACTGAATCTCCTGTTGGTGTTGGACCAAGGCCTGCACGAATAGCACACTTCCACTGGCCTTATTACCTGGAAGTATTTAAGTGAACCAATATTATGTTGACTCTAATAAGTGACGGGACCATGTGTATGAGTCTCTAGGTCTCCAGAGAATGTCAATGTTTGCTTTAATAAGTGACTGTATCTGATCAACCGGACTAGCTTTACAACGGGCGTCTGGCCAGGTGTCGCCTGCTTGCCTCCACGTTTCTGATGTGATTCAGTGAGTCGCTGCAACGCAGAGCGACCTATCAGACTCAACCGGCGATGATTTGTACCGCCGAAAGCAGCAGAGTCGGTGAACATTCAGAACGCAATTGTGTTGTCGCAGAGACGGGCGATAGATTCATTTAATCTCATTTCTTAGTTTCCCCAAATTCTTTCTTTAACCGTAAGTAAATTACATATCACATTATATACAGCTGGAGAATTTACGGAGGCAATTGAGGGTGAGTGAGTGAGTGAGTGCTCACCCAGTATATAAATATATCTGATTTGATTCATCAGCAGTTTTGTTAATTTCAAGAAAGAAAGACACACTGTTGAATGCTCCCGCAGTTTTATTGCACAACGCTTGGACCCAAAGGAGTTCGTACGGGTCGAAACATTTCACAATAAAACTGCGGGAGCATTCAAATGTGTATCTGTCTTTCTTTCATTACGTTATTTTTTGGTATGTACCTATACAAGCAAGCTAAAACGGGACACCTCTGAGAACAAGCCGTCTCCACCGGCTAGCTAGCTAAGGGTGAGCAACGGTGAGAGAGAGACGTCCGCACGAGCTCAGCCATCCACATAAAGAGCTGGGAACATTTTCACGCTACAAGAAATTTTACAACATGACGTCACAATCAGAACGATTGGGAACTATTTCACGATGGGTATATTTTTACATGACACCCTGCACCTGCAAGTTACTGAATGTAAGTTCACTACTGCTACACAGGTTAATTTCCTAGGTTTCAGTAAAGCACCACTCATGTAACAAGGGCTTTGATTGATTGATTGATTGATTGATTGATTGACTGAGAGGCTCTCTCACCTGAGAGGTTACCGTTCTCGTGCTTCTTGAGGTGACGGTCCAGGTTGGTCTGCTGGCCGAAGCAGCGGTCACACAGGTGACACTTGAAGGGCTTCTCCTTGTTGTGGATGTTGCGGATGTGGCGCTGCAGGTTGGAGGAGATGCTGAACGAGCGGTCGCAGTACTTACACCTGAGGAGACAGATAGGTAGGGGTCACTCCAAGAGGTCAAAGGTCAAAACAGGTGGGACTCATGGGGAACAGTACAAATACACTACACACATGCTGGAGTAGATACAGTAAAAGCAAACACAAGAAAGACATAGGCTTTAAAGGGATACTTCAGGACTTTGGCAATGAAGCCCTTCATCTACTCGTCATATGAACTCATAGATACCATTTCTATGTCTCTGCGTGCAGTTTGAAGGAAGCTGCTAACTAGCGTTAATGTAATTTCTGACTGGTGTTAGCGCAATTACTGGAAGTCTATGGTAACTGCTAGCATGCTAGTAGATACCATAGACTCCCTAGTCATTACGCTAACACTAGTTAGCATTGGCTCGCAAAACTACCTCTAACCTCCTTCTTACTGGATGCAGAGTCATACAAATGGCATCCATGAGTTCATCTGACTCTGAAGTATCCCTTTAACAATGAATGATTCAAATGATGCTGTACACATTCACGGTGGAACACACACACACACATGTATTCATGGACAGCCCCCATCATCCCCCACTCTTTCAGACATGATGGAGGAGCTCGTTCAAGGTGAAACCAGCTCTGTCTCTTATCTTCCGCCAGCGCAATACACACATTCACATTCTTCTCTCACAAAACAGGCATACAACAAATCTGTTAGAGCCAAGCCCCCCCCCCATGCAAAATTATACAAGATGATTACATCTTTTCTTCTAGCTGGAATTAGCTCGCCCGATTGGCCGTCCCTCAGGAGCGCCCAGTTATCTTCGCAAAAAGTACAATAAACAGCAGAGATCTTTAATGATGTGCCAGCGGGTAGAGGCTCAATCTATCAGGCTGCTACAGAGGCCTGAGGTTCTCCCCTGTGGTCAACTGGCCTCCCCTGGACTGTGTACTGTATGTATGTGTCTGTGTGTGCGTGTGTGTGTGTGTGTGTGTGTGTGTGTGTGTGTGTGTGTGTGTGCGGGCTCCGAGTCGCCCCCTCCGACATCACAGTCATTATTCCAGCTACTACCCCCGGACATCTGCCCATGCTCCTCATCACCCCCATTTTTCACCAAACTTCCTTCTTTACCCCCCGTTCCCCTCTCCCCTCCCCTTTCCTCTCCCTGCCACACCCTTCCCCCATCTTTAAGTTCAAACCCCCCTCCTGTCAACCAGACGTCGGCCACCATTTTTCATGAGGCAAAACATTTAGCCGAATGATAATTGTCCCAGTCTTTTAATGGCGTAGGAAAACAAAAGAATGGACAGGAATTCTCTGGGAAAACATTCGTGTAGCAGCGGACTGGGTCTGATAGATGAACGATGGCTGTCTGGGAGGACTCAGACAGTGTGTGTAGGTTATCTGACAGACATTAACATATGGCTTATACTGTGATGAAAAGCTGTCCTGTCTTCGTTCAGTATTGTCTGTGCTCGCAGGGTGAGACGAACTGACGTTGGAGGAGGGTTAGAGGGATGTTATTCTGTCAGCACGGAATGATCACTTCCTGTTCCCACATCCCTCATCCCACAGCTGACCCTCCTTTAATGCTGGGTATGTTCACGCATGATGTGTGTGTGTGTGTGTGTGAGTCTTACCTGTACGGTTGCTCTCCCGTGTGTGTCCTTAAGTGGCGGGTCAGGTTGGCAGACCGTGGGAATAGTTTACCGCAGTATCTGATGGGCAGAGAACACCTCGTGTCACCATACATCTTAGAGTAAAATGACCATCAGAAAATGTATTCAAATGTGTATTCAAGTGGCATATCTTAGAACATGCAGTATTGACAACACACAACACACAATAGGAAAAACACACCTTATCACAATAAATCCAAAAAGATTCCAAAGAACACATATCTCTATCAAATAACTGATAAAACCTCCTGGAGTGCAACATAATTTATGTATTGTCTTATGGTTGCATAATTCCACTAACAAATAGCTATGTGAATATTAATTTCACTCCCACACTCAGCACTTGAAGCTAATGGAATGTGTGTGAGTAACTTTATGTGTATAATGTAGCAGTGGGTAGGTGCAGAGAGTGGGTGTTGTCCACACACACAGCAAAGCGTTAGATCAAAGCGCCGCCGGGGCCCCAAAACCTCTCGTATTAATCTGCTAATCAGGGCCAACTCCCTGGGTAAACAGTGGGAGAGAGAGGGAGCCAAGCACAGCCCCTCACGGAGTAACACAGCACACACAGTCACCTCAAAGGGTTGACACTGGCCAGCCATGGAAATTAAGTAGAAATGTGTCTCAAGGACATGGAATTGAAATAGGACATACACTCAAGGACATATTAACTTTTCAGGTTTAGGGTCTATTCCAATTCAATTCAATCAAATTCAATTAAATCCAACTCAATTCATGAATTTAGAAGTATAGAAATAGGAATTTACCAAAACCATGGGACTTTCAATCAGAAAGTCACAAGGCCAAAATCAGAGATTAAGTAGTGTGAAGACAAAATGTAAAAAATAAAATACAGTTGTATAAAATCTCCAAAACAACCTCTGGTACTATTTGCGGTAAACGGTTTCCGTGGTTACCTGCAGGTGTAGCGCTCCTTGCCCTTGCGCAATAGCGTCTCGGGGAGGGCAGTGGGCGGGGCTCGGAAGTCAAACATGGAGGGGACGGAGCGCATCAGGTCACCTGACTCGGGGTTAAGCGAACCAAACGTCTCCAGCTTCTCCGCCATGTTCTCAATGGCCGACATCTGAGAAGAGACATGTCACATGAATGGTCAGGAAAAACCTTCATTTAACCAAGTCAGTCAGTTAGTAACACACCTTCTTCAAATTGACCACCTGGCAGGTTTCAGCATAACTTCAGGGGCAACTTCTGGGACATTGGGCTTTATTGGGCTGTATTACTGACTCCCTTGCTTGCGCATCATTCTCCCCATCAACAAAGGCATATCTATGATCTCTAGAACACTACTTACCAGTTGTAAGGTTAAATGTGTCCCTCGCTATCAAATAAAGCTCTGAATCCCACTTTGTCCGAACCGCACCACATCGCTGCTGTAGGGACAGTGGTAGATTACGTGGTAGGAAGTGTTTTGCTTGAAGTGCGTGGTCGAACTAGGCAGTTGGATTCAGACATTTATTTGATAGCGAGGGACACATTTAACCTTACAACTGATAAGTAGTGTTCCTAGAGATGACGGATATGCCTTTGGTGGAGCCCGACACATTAGATGAGGGTTCATTCCCGTCGCCACCCACCAGAATGATGCACAACCAAGGGAGTGAATAATACAGCCCGATGTCTCGAAACACTCCTCAAGTTGCCCCAGGAGCTAGTGGCAGCGGACACCACTAAGACACCACTAAGACACCACTAAGACACCACTAAGACACCACTAAGACACCACTAACCAAGGCTGTATTCAAACTAGGCCATATTGAAGATAGAAACCAATACTGTACTTTACACAGATCAGAGTGTTACTGAATGTCCTTTCCAGGGCTGGTATTAGGGTATTGTATATGGGAATATTATGCAGATTTATGCCACGACTAGTGGCCAGTGGAAGTCAGGTCAGGTGGAGTATGAATGTAATCAACTGTGTTTTACACAAACACACACACACACACACACAGAAGGACTGTATGCAATTTACTAATGAAGGCTAACATTTGCTTTCATCAAATATGCATAAAATCCTTGGAGGAAAGTGGAAATATATGTACATGTCAGATGGTGTGTATGTCTGTGTTAGTGTGTGTGTGTTCGTGTATGTGTGTTTGTGTGTGTATGTGTGTGTGTGTTAGTGTTTGTGTGTGTGCTGCATGGTGGTCATAATTGATTAACTGTCAACAATGTCTGTGAGAGAATGTGTGTGTGTTTGTGTGTTTGTGTGTGTGTGTGTGTGTGTGTGTGTGTGTGTGTGTGTGTGTGTGTGTGTGTGAGAGAGAGAGAAAGAAAGAAAGAAAGAGTGTGTTAATGTGTGTGAATGTGTGTCTGGGTGCTTGTTTGCTCTGTGTGTGTGCTTGTATCCTCTACGTCTGTTTGCGTGTGTGTGCACACTGTGCGCACGCTGTGTGTGTGCAGGGGAAGAGGAGTGATTCATATCCACTGCTGGGCTCTAAACCATTCGGTGCACAATGCAGGCAGACAGCACATTCGTCAATATGAAAGATGTTGACATTACTGATCAAGGGCCAGACACGGGCAATAATGATATCGCTGTGCTGAGAGGGAGCGGGATTGAGGGATGGGGGAGGAGAAGAGGAAAGAGGGGGGGATGATGTCCCAGCAGGCTGCGGGACCTGTCAGCCTATCAGCCTATCTAGCATTGGACAGGTTTTTATTTAAGGTGCCACAAATTTGCATTATTTTGCGTGTATTGAATTTTGATTGTGTTCCTTATTCTTATTTCAATAAGGTAACAAATCAATAGTGATTGGGGGCCTCCGGCAGCACCATGGGCCCTGTTCACCGCCTGACATTCCATCTCACTGTTCCAACCTCATGTTACTCTGAGACTTTACCGAGATGGAAAGCGAGAGAGAGAGAGAGAGAGAGAGGAAGAAAGAAAGAAAGATTGAGAGGGAGCGGTAGAGAGAGGGAGTGAAAGGAAGAATGAGAGAGAGCAAGAGTCAGACAGACAGACAGACAGACAGACAGACAGACAGACAGACAGACAGACAGACAGACAGACAGACAGACAGACAGACAGACAGACAGACAGACAGACAGACAGACAGACAGACAGACAGACAGACAGACAGACAGACAGACAGACAGACAGACAGACAGACAGACAGACAGACAGACAGACAGACAGACAGACAGAGAGAGAAAAAGAGCAGAGAGAAAACAGAGATGGAGAAACTGATCGATGATGAACGACCACAGACGTTATAGGCCAGGGCTGATTAAGAGTGACGGTTGGGTGTAAAGTTCCGACTGCGGGAGGATGTGGGGTGTCAGGTCCGTTTGATTATGAATATGCCAATGCTCCGTGCCGTGAATCAAAGGCCTCCTCGTGAGAAGGGGAACGGGAGGGAAAGGTGGGGGTGAAATGCTTCCATATTTCTAGTGAATGTGCAATATGTATTTCATTGGGGCTCTTTATGGGCATGGGGGCTAAAGCTCAGTTTGTTTCCCTCCTTGCTCAATGACAGGCCATAACTCACCTGCGCATTAGGAGCCCTAAAACTGCCCGCCATATTGAGCCGTCGTGCAAGATAAGACACTTTAGTTTGAGAGCGAGAAGCTGAGGCTAAAACAGCTAGGCCCACCCTGGCTGTTCTTCTGTCTACTGAGGCAACCCTCCCTCTGATACACAGTCGTTCTCCTTCCTCTCTGGCTGTTCAGTTCAGCTGTGTTACTCTCTCTGCGAGAACCCTCCGTATCGTCTACTACCGGTGAGAGAAGTCAGAATCAGAAGAAACGGCTCTAAAGCCTTTGAGATTGTATAGATTTGTATAGATTTGTATAGATTTTAAGTCAGGTTCTCTAGATCTCATCTGATATAATACAGATTGTGAGAAGTCTAATTGTGGGAACAAGGAGGATAAATACCTGCACATTTACTTAAATGTGATTCCCCAAAAATCCCCTTTAGATGTAACCCCCCTCCTGTCTGAACTTGCTTGTTGCCGTAGTGTCTCTGTGGGGCCAGCTGTTGATTAGTTATCTTCAGATGTCAGTGATGCTGAGAGCGCCTTAATTAGTGAGATGCATTCTCAATTGTTGATCTTATCTGGAAACAGATGTCAGAGGGAGGAACTCCCCCTCCCTCCCTGGGTCCCTAAGTGACTGTTACCCTCGCGCTGATGGAAAGCAGTCCCCCCTGCCCCGCCCCCCCCTTCATCTCACCCGCTCTGTGCCCATTCCAACAGCCCTGCCTTACTCTCCAAATAAGCAAATATATATAGAACCCAGTGTCGTTAGCAGTACAGGGTGGAACCCTGCTATAAATCCCAGGCCTGTCATGTGGACAAATTAGTAATTCGAAATGAATCTAAACGTTTACATGAATTTTTTACCAAAATGAGTGAAAAAGCAGATCGCTTGCAAGCTGAGAAAACCATTTTTTTTTTTTATGTGATCAACAAACAGGTCTAAAATCCATCGATAAGAATTGATGGCTTGTGATTGGATGATGCCTGGTCGGTAGTTGCTGGAGATTGGCCAGAGCTATGCGCAGGCTGAGTGACATGGAGGGTGTTATGATGAGGACCCATGCACACACAGGGGTTGTCTGGGGGTCTAGGGGAGGCAGAAGCACAGAGACATATAGGTATAGAGGAAACTTACCCAGGATCTCTGATCTGGCATACGAAACTGAGGGGCGGGACAGAAGGAAAAGAGCAGTCAGAACCAGGAAGTAGACCACGGATCAACAGCTTTTTATTGGAAACACATGGGCATTGGTTGGGGGATGAGGATGTCACAAGGGGTCAGGTGACTTGGTAACAAACCCCTAACCCAAAAATGTACAACTGCAAAATAAAAAGCCCCTGTGGTCAGAGTGTTTCTGCGACTGATTTGTGTGTCCAAACATCGTAAAGTAATAAAAATGGCCTAAACGCTGTTACTGTTTCTACTGATAGGACACCTCATTAAGCCACGTGCCACGGCCATGTGGCGTTACAGAGTTAGAGACTGGTTCACAGAGTGTGGAGAGGGGACATAAATCAGACGGCTCAAACAAGCCAGTAAAAACCGGGCCTGAAACAGTCAGTAAAAAACAGCAGACCCTGAGAAAATGTTTTCACTTTTCCTACGGGCCAATTTTCACTGCTGGGAAGAGCGAACGCATGAATGTCAACGCATGTCAATACACACACACACACTGAGTCACGCTACACACACACACACTGAGTCACGCTACACACGATAGAGAAATCACAGGCAGCGTAGAGTCTGGGGGCAAAATTCTGCAACTTTAAAAGGGTATCATTTTTTATATTTTAGTCAAAGACACATATGTGAGGACGTGTCACTTTGTGCCCTTTTCAGTCTCCCACATTCTCCCACATCTGGTTCAGATAGCTGAGAACAGGACAGACCAGACCCAAACATGCTTTAGCATGGATCAGGCTGAACACTGGCTCTGGTCCCCATCACAACCAGACCACCTCGGACCACCCCCAGATTGCCTCACCGTGCCTGGGCCTCAAAACCAAAAAGGGCCCCTGGTCTGGCTGTCTTTGTGAAACTACAGTAACACTGAGATAGGACAGGACCTACCTGTGGATGGAAGAGGAAGCCGGGGGCAGGCCGCATGTACTTGTCTTTCAGAGCCTCAAACGGATCGTTCATCTTCCTCTTCTCAACCCTGCTAATATTACAACTCTATCAGTTCTTAGACACCGACACTCAAATACAGTCACATCCAATGATATAGGAAAAAGTACCTATAGGAAGTTAAAGACACATATTGCTAACACAGAATATAATAATACACAGTGGGTCTAAATGAGTCTGATAGTGAGTGATATTTGAACTGGGGAGGTTTAGTTCTAGAGATTCACAGTACCTGTAGATTGGGTCCATGAAGAAGGGGGTGGGCCTAGCGTGCTGCAGAGAGGTGTCGGCTTTAGGAAGCTCCACCCCTGCCATGTCTTCTCCAAACACGTGGATCTTCTTCGACTCCTCCCTCCGGGAGGTGCGGCTACTGCTGCGGTGCCTCGTGCCACCCATGCTCAAATCCAGCGGCTGATCCTGATTGGTGGAACGTGAGGAGGCCTCCGGTTTGGAATTGGAGACGGGGGTAAAGGGGGCGGGGACCTTCTCCTCCTGCTTGCGCTTGGTGGTAAGGTCAAAGGGCGACTCAGAGGTCCTGCTCTGGCCTTTCTTGGTGGGTTCATCAGGTGGGGACTGGGGCTCCCCCTTGAGGCCTGCAGGTCTGAGCTCTCTCTCTTGGAAGGGGTAGACGGGTGGGGAGAAGGTTGGGAAGAAGGGCAGGGGGAACATGGAGGGGTAGGGCAGGGCGCCTACCTTCTTGTCCTGCAGGCCCGCCAGCCCCGTGGAGCCAAAGTACCTCTCAGCAATGGAGGCGATGGCCTTGATGGAGTCATTGACCGCCCCTGAGACAGCCGTGTGCTCGTCCAGCGAGGGAGGGAACAAGGCGGGGCCGCCTTGGAACTCCTTAGTATGGTTACTGGTCAGGATGGTGGGGCTCTGGGGGCCTCCGCCCGCCTTCCTCTTGGGCCCCTTCCCGTTCTCCCGGGGTGCCCTCTCCCGCTGGCCTTCGCTCTCCATGTCGCTCTCCAGCTCCGAGCCTGACGTGGTATCCAGGTCGCTCCCACTGGGCGTGCTCACGTCATCCAGGTCGCTGCTCTCTGATTGGCTGCTCATCTTGCCGCCGCCATGCCTCTGCTTGGAGGAGGAGCCCTGGGCCTGTCGCTGCTCTGTCCCCTGAGGCTGCTCGTTGCCGGGCGATGCCTCCTTGCGGAGGGTCTTGAGCAGCTCTCTGGCCTCCTGGGCCCTAGGGCTGGGCGACAGGAGGGGGCCCTTGCTGTGCTCTGTACCTGGACCTGGGGGCCGTCTGACTGGGGAGGTGGCCGGGATGAGGGTGGGTCGGTGGTACAGTCCAGAAGAGAACAGGCCCGGGAAGCTGAAGGGGAAGCCAGGGGCGGATGGAAACGTCAGGCCACTGTGGTGCCGGTTCCCAAAGTAGTCTGCCAGGCTGGCACTGCTGTGCCCCATCCCACCCATAGCGGCCTTGTCCATGGCACCAGGGACACCGGGGAGGGACATGCCTTGGGCATGGGCAAACAACCCCCCTGCCGTGAAATGGTTTTTGCCCTCACAGAAGCGTCGGTGCTTGTTGAGGGAGGAGGTGGTGCTGAACATCTGGCCACAGTCCTTACACTTGATCTGGGTACGGCAGTCGGCGTGCATGCGCTTGTGGCGGCACAGGTTGGAGAACTGCGTATAGGACTTGTGGCACACCTCGCCTGCAGGGAGAGGGAGACAGACACGGGACATTCAGAGACATGTCCACCCACACATACACAGAGTACATCTCCGACCATAAGGGCCAAGAGTTTTCCCTTAGATCCAGTCGTAAGGAAAACCTCCAGGCTTTAGTCGTGACACTACACATGCATTTCAGAATGGTGGACTACAGTACATGAGAGACTGGCTGGGTGTCCTAGTCTGAGAATGTTATTTCAATGAGGTGAAGGGGGGTGAGATGAGTCGCCAGATCCTAGCATTGTCAGGGGGCTTTGTTCCTCGGGGCTGAGACTGAGTCAGTGGAAGGCATCACCTGCACATGAAACACAGTGCACCTCTAGGCATTGTGCTCCCAGGGTCAGACTCCCAAGGCGACTGTAAACAAACACATACGTACACGTACATACACACGCGTGTGCACACAGACATGCATACACATTCATAGATATTCACAAAACTCACAATAGACAAGAACACACATATGAGTGCACACACACACATAGATTTATGCAGACACATTCACAGATATTAAAATATCACATAACGCATGACACACACACACACACACGCACACACACTCACTTGCAGACACACGGCACAATGGCTCTATTTTGAGCCTGTGAAGGAAGCAGAGTTGAATGAATCCTATCCTGCAGGTCCGGGTTCCCAGGGACAGGGCTCACGTCCTCCGCTGCCCGCCTCCCCTCACACCCCCCACTCCCCCCTGTCCCTGTCATCTAGCTCACTGTAACCTTCCCACAGTCCCACAGTCCCTTCCCTGTCTGACCCCATGGACGCCAACCCTGCTATGTGGCAGACCACATTGTTGAACAGAACATAGTGGCTAGACCAGGGGTCTCCAACAGGTTGACCACAAGTAGCTCACAGCCCACAAATGAGTAGCTCGCTAAACAATTCTTAAAGTTCCTGCTATTTTTCATGTTTTCCACTGAAAACTGTCACAAACAAATCTCACAAGAATCAGACACTTGAAGCTCTCAGCTACTATCTAATCAACGCAACACTTGACATTATCTCACCCCTGGTTAGCCACTATTGGCTTAAAAAGCCAAAGTCTGCCAATTGATTTCCACCAATATTACCCTGTCTGTCTGTCTGTCTGTCTGTCTGTCTGTCTGTCTGTCTGTCTGTCTGTCTGTCTGTCTGTCTGTCTGTTGATGTCTGTCTGTCTGTCTGTCTGTCTGTCTGTCTGTCTGTCTGTCTGTCTGCTTTGAACGTTTGTCAATCACTCCGTGTGTAGCAGGTTTATGTGAAAACCATATTGTGGGTTGACAGAAATACTTTCCCCAAAACCTTCTCAATTAAATGATAACTGCAAAGTAGCCTTACTTAGCAGATGTATATCATTTGTATCTATTATTTGCAAACTTTGCTATGACATGAGCAGCAGCAGTACAGAACCATCATTCCTCACTCGCTCGGTGAGCTATTAAAGGGCCAGACCAAAAAAAAAGTATTCTGAGTAGCTTGTAACATTTTTTAAAGTAGCTCTCAATCTAGAACAGGTTGGAGATCCCTGTGCTAGATGATAGCTAGATAAAAAACAAAAAACAGTATAGAGATCATATCTATACATACAGTAGCTTCTGGATAATAGTCATTCTTGTTTCATATTCTCTATTGGAATTCTCTATTTTATATATTCTTTATTTTTATATTGGCATCCGTAAAAATGGAAAGTGGATGACAATTTCATATCAAAACATACTCTTAAAAAATATGTATGATATTGAATAATATGGTAGTTTATAGGAATGTGATTGATTCAAATATTTACTCATCACAATATACAGTATGTCGTCTAACGGTGTTTGGAAATGTACTGGGAAACTTGTGAAAGACAATGACGTGCATACCGTGCTGTAATAATGAATGCTCTTTGAATCGAGGGCAAAGGTCTCCGAGTGAATGATTATGTCTTCGAAGGAGTCAACGTCGTAATTGATCAAGAGATGTTGAGTCTAGGCGTAAATATTTGATGCGCCTGAGGCTCGTTGGCTAACGTGGGTGTTGTTATCAGTTTCCTCTCTGTTGTAGAACGAGTAGAAGCCCGTGGCTGTAAATCACATACTGCTGACATTTACAGACTTACAACAGACACACATGACACACAGGGTGTGAGGGACCTGATCCACTCCACACGTGTGTTTTGTCAGGTCTCCATAAACTGTAACTAAATATTATAAACACATTCCTGTGAAGAGCAGCTTTGAGTAAGACAGCCCCATGTGTCTGAATGAAAGACCAGGGCCGGAATGTTCCTCAGACAGACACAGCCACAGAATTTCTACCTTGGTACAAACACACACATGCATGTACACACACACACACACACACACACACATGGACACACACATGACACACACACACACACACGCTGACCGACATACTGTTCACACAGACAAACAAAGATGGAAGACGGACACACACATGGTCTCTGTCAGGGCTGTCAGGGCTGAGGGCTGAGGGTGTTCTGTCTTTTTACACAGGCATTAGCTTTTTTCAAACCTGCATATTTTCAACTGATTACTGCAAATGTACTCCCATTCGGAGCACGGTGGAGGGGACATGTGGTTGCTATTTGCGTGGAATGGTGCATTTAGAGGGGAGGGGGGAGATGGTGGTCTGCAGGCGGACCAAGCCCCTCTGTCCTGCGTGTGGGGTCACGGAGCTGGGGTCAAAGGGTGAAGATCACTGTGCTTTGTGTGTGAGGTGAAAGTGTGAAAAATCATTATTGGGGCCAGAAGATTTTCCTGACTACCTGACCTAACAAGGAAAAACTCTGAAAATGTGTTTTCTCTGAAAAGCAAAACTGGGGTCTGGTCATCATGTGTTGTGGTTGTGGTTGTGGTTGTAATGTTTGACCACAGGGTTGGCATTTACAGGGAGTGTGAAAGAGAGTGGGATCAAATGTATGAGCTCTGGGGTCAACAGGGCGGGGGGGGTCACGGATGGTTGAACAGGTCAATGTGTGGGACAACAGTAGGGTTAAAACGTGAGGTCATAGTGTGAGGTCATTACTAGGGGTCATTGGGTCAACAAGGTGTGCGATTGCTGAGATGGGGGCATGGGACACGTACTGCTGTTGTTCAGCTAATAACAGAAATACCATTCTCCTTCAAAATAGCACTCCCCTGTGACTACAATTCCTGTGGAATGAAACATTTTATGTTCTCCTTATGCAATCTTGTATATTATAGATATGTACATATTACCAAAATCAACATGCCACTTTCAAAATGTCAAAAGTCAGTACCATTCAACATTTCCTACATTAAATGTATAGAACTAACCCTACAATCACAACATATTATATTCAATGATATTCAAAATTGATAGATAATAAATAATACCAAATAATATAAATTAATATTAAAGTGCTACTGTATGGAGTTTTTTTAAGTACTTAAAGGACTGATATTTAAAGGGGCATTTGACCCTAAAACCACTTTTTTCACATAATTCTCATCAGAGTACCGTTAATATGGTTTAACATTTTATTTTGCACATATATGTACAAGCCTCATAGCTATTATAATAGAAGATCTGTGTTTACTTCCTGGAAAATTCTCATGAATATGCAAAATTAATCCTAAAGAGATGTTTTGCTCTTGCTTGATTTAGGGCTTCAGGAGACTGGAAGCAACATATCTTCAGAAGTTGAATGTTGACATGCACAATATTCTGGGACAGTATCAAAAGTGGACTAATGAAGAATATATGAAGAAATGGTTTTCAAGTGAAATTCCCCTTTAAAACAATGAGAGGGTCAAATTAGGTATGGGACTGCGTTCAAATCTATCACGGAGTAACTCACATGTCAACTAGTATTATGACCAGGTCAGAACATAAGAGACGGGGCGTTTTAGCGATTTTTCTAAATGAGTTCTAACAAGCTAGTAGAATATGTGGAAAAAGCGTGCAGACTTACATATGAAGGGTCTGAGTGACTTACATATGAAGGGCTTGACACTGCTGTGGATGTGCTTGTGCTGCTTCAGGCCAGAGGACGTGGCAAAGGTCTTCCCGCAATCGGGACAGGCGTGAGCCCGCGCCCCCACGTGCTGCGAGCGGATGTGCCTCTGCAGGTTACTGGGGTCTGTGAACACCTGCTGGGGGGGGACGACGAGGGGGACACACGGGGGGGGGTCACCCATCTGCGACTATGGATACAGTACATATAGGAGATGCATGCATGTACATGTACACTTGTTCACACATTCAATTCAACACAAAATATACTCTAATACAGGCCTCTCCAACCCTGTTCCTGTAGGTGTTTGCTCCAACCACAGTTGTACCTAACCTGATTCAGTTTATCAACCAGCTAATCATTAGAATCAGGTATGCTAGATGAGGGTTAGAGTGAAAACGTACTGGATGGTAGCTTTCCAGGAACAGCGTTGGAGAGCCCTGCTCTAGTAACATACACCTACCTACCCACCCAAACACAACTGTACCTTTGAGCAGGTACATGACTGTACCTTTGTGCAGTTTTCACATTCGTAGTGCTTGCCACTGTCATGTGACATCTGATGACGAATCAGGTTGGATTTCCAATTGAAGGCCTTGGGGCACTGGTCACACTTGTATTCCCTCTCCTCCGAGTGAGACAGAGAGTGAGCTTCCAGACTGTAGGAGAGACGCACAGACAGACAGACAGACAGACAGACAGACAGACAGACAGACAGACAGACAGACAGACAGACAGACAGACAGACAGACAGACAGACAGACAGACAGACAGACAGACAGACAGACAGACAGACAGACAGACAGACAGACAGACAGACAGACAGACAGACAGACAGACAGACAGACAGACAGACAGAGGAACATTATTCCAACCCTCTGCCTCACTAGCCTCTCAACTAAAAACAACCCAATAAAGTAACATGAACAAAGTGTGCAAACAAGGACCTTACCCAGGATCAATAACAGTTCAAAAGACAACTATAGATTCAGGTTGATATGCAGCCGTCATCAGGCATGTGAGGGGGGTGCAGGTTGAGTGACATAGAGGGGTTCTGAGCTGAGTGGCAGCGAGTTTTCCCGGTCCTATCAACAAGGGGGAAAGAGGACGCCTTCTCACCTCTGGAGGTCGGGGAACACCTGATCACACTCCTTACACTCCTGGGGGCCGTCGTGGTCGTGGCCGTCGTGGCTGAGGCTGTGGGACAGGTGCAGGTCGTGGGGCTCCAGGCCTTCCAGGTCACTACTGTCCCCTCCAGGGTTCCCCAGGAAGGCTGAGGTGGGTGTCCCACACGGAACCTTCTGGTGGTCCAGCAGCTCAGAGACAGACTCAAAGAGCTGGTCACAATCCTCACAGCGATACTGTCTCTCCTCTGGACAGGGGGAAGTAAAGGGAAGAATGTCTTAAGTGTGTGTGTGTGTGTGTGTGTGTGTGTGTGTGTGTGTGTGTGTGTGTGTGTGTGTGTGTGTGTGTGTGTGTGTGTGTGTGTGTGTGTGTGTGTGTGTGTGTGTGTTGTGTGTTGTTTATGTGTGTGTGTGTATGTGTGTATATTTGTGTGTGTATGTGTGTGTGTGTGTTTGAACTGACCGTGCATATCAGGAGCCATGCTGTCACATGAATAATCCTCTGCCTTCATGTACAGAAGCAGCTCCTCTCCTGGTTGGATCTCTCGAGTCACTCTGTAGAAAATCTGCAGAACACACACACACAGATTTAAACATATGACATTACAGTATATCCATACATGAGTACACACGCACACACTCAAAACCTTGTCGACCAACACCATATAAAACACACTCACCTCCACTTTACTGAAACAAAAACACTGATGCAGAAAGCAAACAAACGTTGCCTCAACACACACACACAGTTTAGAAAACAGGGAGGATATTGGGGGCCGAGCGTGAAGCAGAGAGGACCACATAATATGTCCGTAGTAGAATGCTCTCAACACGGCTGGACCTCAGAGGAAGAGGCAGTAAAAGGTGTTGGGAGATGTGGTACTGCTGCAGTGCATGGTGACATATTTGTGATGCCGTGTGTGTGTGTGTGTGTGTGTGTGTGTGTGTGTGTGTGTGTGTGTGTGTGTGTGTGTGTAGGCAAAACTCCACCTGCCCACTCTATACCAGTATCATGCTATGCTATATCAAAAGGGACTGTTATATGCTCATGGTCCTAGTGCACGGTGACAGAAATATGGAGAGATGACCAGTACTAAGGGTCACATGACTACCTGTGGTGCTACATGTATACAGTACACAGTCAAAGGCAAACACTTACATGCACAGCATATACACTACACCACACACAAACACACATTCGCAGACACTACTACACACTACACACACAATCTACACAATCCACAAACTCCAAGGTGTGTGTGTGTGTGTGTGGGGGGCTATAGTGAATGGGTGATCTGAGAGACCCTGAGATCTGTGGGACTTCCCATACGAACACAATAGATGCTCTGCCAAACAATCACAGATGGCGTTATTTTTGGCACGCCTTGAAGGTTTAACTTACTAACTTCCCTTACAGCACCGTGGTGACATTTGGACGGGAAGGTGGGGGGGGGATTATTAGGAATATGACAGGGGAGACACAGGGACACTGACAAGGGCGCGGGTCACAGGGACACTGGCCCTGGGAGATAACGTACCCGGCTCGCCATGACATCAAGTGCTGCGTGGCGGCAGCGAGGGCGAGGGCCAAGCGGCCTGGTCAGAGGGGAGCCAGTCTCGACCCCATTGTTCAGGAGGAGAATGCAGGGAACTGAGAGGGTCCAAATAGCCGAGCGGCTAGCTCTCTCAGCTGCCCCCCTCGTCTGTATAGAGCCCCCCTCTCACCCCCTCCCAGCTCCTTCTTGCCGGTCTAGCGCGGTCAACAGCTCTCGGTCCAGGACTTTAGCCTTCAGACCAACAGGCCACAATAATATCGATGGTTGGGAACAATAAAAGACCAGTTGAGACAGCGATCTAGGGCTGCAAGGATTCCGCCCTCAGAAACTAATAGAGTCTTTGAAAAGCTATCGGGGGTACAGCTAGCCTGATCCCAGATCTGTTTGTGCTGTCTTGCGTGACAATGAGTGACAAAGAGTTGGCAAGACAGCACAAATTGATCTGGGTTTAGGTTACAGCCGCTAGTGGACCGTGGCACAGAGGGGGCAGAATGTGGCCGCGGGGAGCAAGTTACTGCAGCTAGTATCTCTGCTCTTGTGCAGATGGTGTACAATCTGGCACACAGGCACTGCAGTGAGTACCAAACATGGGGGAATTCCCCTCAGCAACACCCCTTCCCTGTGGGCCGCCACAGACAAACACTCAAACACACACAAACAAACATACCGTACACACTCCGAAACACACATACACGTAAGCACGCAAGCACACACACAAACACACAAACTGGTTGAACGTTTCTGCACTGTACAGATCTCCAACTCCTCTCAAAAAGCCTTATGAGTTGCCCCTATAAGGGCTGGCTGACACAGAATGAGAGAAGCCTAGTCTGGGGCTGTAAACGGACAGTAGCTAGAAATAACAGAGAGCTAGATAAGAACAGGGTTTAAGTTCACACTGTGAGGGCCAGCCAGCCACACCTTTGGACTAGACGAGAACCAACGAGGATAGAGAGCCCCAAGCCTTGACCTCCAGAGCCCCAAGCCTTGACCTCCAGAGCCCCAAGCCTTGACCTCTAGAGCCCCAAGCCTTGACCCCTAGAGCCACAAGCCTTGACCTCTAGAGCCCCAAGCCTTGACCTCCAGAGCCCCAAGCCTTGACCTCCAGAGCCCCAAGCCTTGACCTCCAGAACCCCAAGCCTTGACCTCCAGAGCCCCAAGCCTTGACCTCCAGAACCCCAAGCCTTGACCTCCAGAGCCAGCCAGGAGTCACAGGCTACACAATCATTTTTAGACTTTATTACCTTGCATTATCAACGGGGGATTGGGCTAACATAAAACACAAGGAGGCACTGAGGATAGGTACCTAGACAAACACGCATACTCACACGCACACACACACATAGACAAACACATGAGCAGACACACATACTCACACGCACACACACACATAGACAAACACATGAGCAGACACACATACTCACACGCACACACACACATAGACAAACACATGAGCAGACACACATACTCACACGCACACACACACAGAGACAAACACATGAGCAGACACACATACTCACACGCACACACACACAGAGACCTAACACATGAGCAGACACACATGCACAAACATGCGCACACACACACACACACACAATACACTCTCTCTCTCTCTCTCTCTCTCTCTGTTTCTTGTAGAGGTCATAACTACAGACGTATCAGAGGCTATTATCTTGGAGAAGTTGGTTGCCTTGACATCATTAGTCACAAGTGCAAACAAAGAGTCCGATTTTCCTCTGGACACTGACCCGCCCTCTCTGTTCCTCCAACGTCCTTCCTCTCAGATAGGTCATCTATCAGGTATGCCAGCCACCAGCTAGAGTCCCGATCTAGGATCAGGTCCTCCCTGTCTATATAATTGTATTCATTATGATCCAAAAGACAAAACTGACACTAGATCAGCACTTCCACACTGAGACACTCAGCTCTCCAGTCTATTTCTATGATCACAGAACCTTTCACACATTAAAACAGTCAATTCATCCACTTCATGTCTCTTTGTGCGGCGTGGGAGAATCAATATGGCTAATGAGATTAGCCCTCATATCCATCCACAGTCTTATAAAAGAGTCTTTAGTCGCTCGTCAGATCATGAGAATTACACCACTAATCCATTTACCCTTCAGCCTGTCCCATGTAGGCTACTGTACGTGTGGGATATGGTTGAGACATTTCCCATACTAAATGTACTTCAAATCTGTTCTCTGTACAATGCTCAGTGATGATCACAGGTGAATCTGACCAGAGAGCAGTTTTAGTCACCGCTACGGTGCTAAATATTTTTTTTTACCCCCCAACAGATCTGATCTCAGATCATTGATTGAATGAGACCAAATAGTCACCGACTGCATTGCAGAACGTTGATGAATAGTTATTTTTATCGGTAATAACACTGTCTAAAATAACATGTTACACATGTTTATACTTTATAGCTAAGACATGATCACACACGCCATACCGCTGCAGCACTACGCAAGCCTTGCTATTCTCTATGCCCGAACATACACACACACACACTCACACACACACACACACACACGCGCACGCACACACACACACATAAGTAGGAACCCCTGACAGTTCTTCTAGCTCTCTTTCTTCTCTCTCCTCCCTTCCTCCACTCCCGTCTCCCTCTCCTTTACTTTCCTCACCCTCTTGAGATTGGACATAAAGTTTTATTATAAACAGGAATAGGTCAGAAATAAGAGGATTGAAGCCAGGCTAGTCCACAATGTGGGACTGATTGTGTAAGAGGGTGTAATATGTGGTTTCAGGCTGACTTCACAGTCAGCACTTCCCAGCAGCTGTAAAACCTGTTGGAAGGAGGTAAGGGACTACATTCCTCACATCCAGCTTTAGGATGAGGAGCACGGGGAGCCATCAGAACCGCAATGAACATTCACATAGTCCTGCTCAAGGGCCCGATCCTGCACAGCGTGTGGATTACGAGGCATATAAAAGACAAACAAACACACACATTCATACTCTGATAGAAACCGGCATAACTGACAGACTTTCCTGACATCCAACCAGACCACTTCACTTTACACACGTAATTTACGCCTCGACGGGCTTTGTGGGCCGTTGCTGTGCTATGAAAAACATGAGGGTTGACCGGAAGACATATGAAGACAGTGTTGTGACAGTGTGTGGTACCTAACAATAATCTCATCACAGCCTTGTCCATGATCCAGGCCAGACTTAGACAGCCACCCGAGCAGAACCACAGTGAAGACAGTCAGTCACACCTCAGAGAGAGGGCCAATCAGAAGGCTACATCAAACACTGCATCACATTGGCCTGCGTCTCAAATGGCACCCTATTCCCTACATAGTGCACTACTTTGGACCAGAGCTCTTATAGGGGGCATACACAGTGCACTATAGCAAATAGGATGACAACTGGGACACACCCATTGGGATTCATTATACTACCATGTCAAATAAGAATCTGAAGTAGTCTTCCTCTCAAAATACACTTTTTCTAAATCATTTGGATTGTTAAACAATCGTTTGTATAGTGACGTTATGATAATGTTAATGATGAGTACAATCATGATGACAATGTTTCTAGTTACAAATTACATCCAGTCATCGATATTACATTTGAAACCGATTCCTTATCTGTTATCTGCAACATATACAAGTATTTAGAAGCTATTTATGAAGAAGTAATGAAAAGTGATGCAAATGTTTCTAACAATGTATCTTCCAAGACATGGAATGCACTGTCCATGACAAATAAAGTCTCCCTTACTATCGGAGTGTGTGTGTGTAATCTGAGTCCATAAAATACGATTTAACCAGTGAATGAGTGAAGTGAAAATGCCCCTATGTGTCAGATAGGACTTCCTGTCCTGTCTTTCCCAGGTGAGGAGAGAAAGAGCCATGGGGCATTCCACACATATTTGGAGGTTTACAGTGCAAGAGTGTGTGAAGTGTCTGTGACTATCAGCACGGCAGCCGTGTGTGGTGTGTGTGATCTGGCCCTGTGGTCCTCGACACACCGAAGCCAAGACACAATTACACAGAAACACAACACACAGATGGGCCCTCAGAGGTATGTGTGTGTGTGTGTGTGTGTGTGTGTGTGTGTGTGTGTGTGTGTGTGTGTGTGTGTGTGTGTGTGAGGAGAGGGGGCCTGATACTGAACGCAGGGTGGGCTGCACAGGGGCTATCTGAACTAGATCACAATAACACCTTATAACACAACAACAGGCAGGCAGGCAGGACATGGGGGTTCACTGAGGCCCTGTGGCAGGCGGTCTTCTCTTCACATACCTGATCATCTATCTGGCACGGCGTCAGGTTGTGTTGGTGGGCCGTGGGGGAAAACTGGATGTGCTTCAGCCAGCTCCCGATATCAGGCTCGCTGGCATCCACACAGAACTTTACATGGCCCGACCCGTCCAAGATCTGGAGAGAGGTAGAGAGGGGAGGGGCGGAGGGGGGGGTTAACACTTTGATCTCTATCTGATTCTGCACAGGTTACTGTGTCCACATGGACCAACCACATACCTCCCACTGAGAAACAAGGCCACACTGTTGTGAGGCTGCAGTATTACACACACAGGACAGGAACACACACACACACACACACACACACACACACACACATATACACACACCTTGAACTGGGTCCTGCTCTCTCTCACACACACACACACACACACACACATACACACACACCTTGAACTGGGTCCTGCTCTCTCTCACACACACACACAAATGAAAAACCCACTCAAACTCATACACACGAAAAGTCACACTCTCTATGACAACAGTGAAACGCAATAGAGAATATCACTGTGCTGAATGTCACTGTGCTGAACTAAAAGGCATGTCTTTCAATGACTTGACGTGTAAAACAATGTTTTTAAGACATCAAAACGAATGTATTTCTTTATTGCTGAACATTTACAATTATCCCATGAATATGGCAATAAAAACGAACATATTGGAGCCATTTCACTGTGTGCAACATGTCTCATAACAATGCTTATTATCAAGTGACCTAAAAATGAAATACTGAGTTGTGCTGAATAAATTAAAGCACAAAAACAACCCCAAAATCAGTGTTGGTATTTTGTCGAAACAAAAAAACGGTGTAATTAAAATGATTATTACACATTTATATTCGTATTAACATTTGTTGAAACATTTACTCTATTCCACAATTCCTGATATCAACTGGTTTTCTTTTTAAATAAAACGTAATATTATTATAAAGCTGAAGTTGATTGAAAAGTCTCTCAGAGGGTTGATGATGAGGATATATTGAACAATAGCGCCTAATATTTAGGAGTGAAAAGGGCCAAAACACGTTAACCCAAGCGGGCTGCGACATGCAAATAACCTTTAATGCACGCCATTCACTCAAAAGAAACAACCCGTTTTATAAAGAACTCCCTAATTTCGACTTTATTATAAGCTATGTAGGCATAATTAACTACCCTATCATATTCAGTAAATTAACTATATTACAATATGACCCAAGGAGGCCTATACGTAAAATAAAACGTAATTCTACTTAGATAGATGCTAGGAATAGATAAATGATAGGCCTGATAATTATTCCGAAATAGATTTTTTTTTTACAACGAATTAAGGAGATATATAAATCGTGTGAATAGGCCACTGTGAATGTCAGTCAGGACAGGAGTTCGTTGCAGTCTACACGATGTATAACATAAATTACAAATAATATAACAAAATAACAAAATAGCCTAATGCTCGGTTATTTCTGGCCTGCCTTGAAAATGTGATAAGCACACGTGTCGAAAATGCACATAATCTTTATCTATTTGCTCAATTCCTCTTTGCATTATGAATTAAATTCCGCAAGACAATGCAAAATGACATCTTACTTATTGCCTATAATTTAAACACAAAATAATGTTTTAATCAATAAAAACGAACCAATAATATGCATATAAACACGATTTAAAAAAGAAAGCATATAGCCTATTACTGACATAGAAAATAAACTTGATTCGGAAACAAATCAACGGCAGGAAATGATAAGTGATAACAGTTACGTGAAGAAGAAGCAATACAACTGAATATCGGTTAAGAACACCAATCGATGTTTACGTTGCCTAAAATATTTAATAATGTCTGATGAAAACGTATTGACTCACTCTTTAAAAATACTTGTCAATAGTTTTGACAATTCATTTATATTGAGAGCTCATACAATTAATGACCATAATTGTATCACTGAGAAAGAACACGTTAGAATGTTCCTTTGGTAATAAAAAAAAAGGTTACTAAATAGATCGCTGCTTACCGTGGTAAATCCTCTGCACAATTGGTGCAACAATACAATATCTGCAAATACGACGTGCGCAGAAATAATAAAAAATAAACAGTTGATGAAAACTGCAATGCCTTGTTTGGAAATAAGCACAAAAATGTGAAAATATATCGTTCGTTTAGTTTTGCTCCATTTGTGTAGTGCCCTGTGTTCTTGAAAGCGCCAAGGGATTTAACAGTGTATTTTCTCTTTCTCCGACCCACAAGACGTTTGCTCCTCTCTCTCTCTCTCGCTCGCTTATTGTCATGTAGACACCGGCATAATCCCTAGGCACATTAACTTGGTCCAAGTTGAGCCCGTCAGCGCGAGCCCGTCTCGTCCGCTCCTCTCTTTCTGAACCTTCACTGTTCCCAGGTGTCAGCGCGGCGGAGCGAGCGACGATTCAACTTTTCCTTTCTCTCTCCCCCCGGCGCGTGATAGTGAGATGGAAGGATCGCCCACCTACTTGCGCGTCCCGTACTGTGTGATGTGTGTGTTTCTGTTTCACGGACTGTCTCTTAAAGAGGATCTTGCTCGCCCATCCATAGAGAGCAATGCAAAACGGGCTATCTTGCCTGTCCGCAGTCGGAAGTTGAGCGACGCTACCCGCAGTAAATTTTAAAGTGACAGGGGACCGGTGGAGAGGCGAGGTCAGAGAGAGGTCGGGATGGGCTTCTATGGGATTGACTACATACACACACCAGCCCAATTTGCCTTTGATGAAACCACCGAATAATTATGCAATCATTCGCGTTTCACTCGTTTTTCCCTAAGCAATGAGGGGTGGGTTCGCGGCTCACTCCAAGCCCAGTTAAAGCACAAAATGCTATTAGCTTAGACTACTGAATGATGACAGTGACTCTCATCTAAGAATATTGTACATTTAAAAAACAATTGTGTTATTAATAAAATACGTAATGGCGTGTAAAAGGTATTGTTTTAATTAAATAAAGCCTCATTAATAGTCCAAGTGAAAACAACAACTTTTATTGTTAGGCCTAAGTGACGCTTTCCTTGTTTGCTTGGAGCACCTGCTGTACGGGACAGACAAGGCATGCGCCCCAGTGACCTGTCTCGCCCTCGCCGCTCTGAGAGACGTAGGACGCAGGTGACCAACATGCCGTCGTCCTGCATGGTGTTGTTACACACATTTCTAAACATGCCAATCCAATTTATAGCTTTCTAAATATTATTCTGCTAAGCTTGATCTGCAATGAATGGTAACAGCTTGCATATACAGCAGGGCCAACATGCATACAATTACGACTTTTTTTTCTGATTTTATTGTTGTTGTTGCTTGTTTGTGTGTTTAAACTTCTTTTTTTTTAATAATAATTTTCACTCTTTTTTCTTAACATTTATGTCCAACTCTAAACTATTTTGGATAATCAAATCGGAAAAAAATAGACCACTTAGAATAATAGAAAAGTAGGCTATGGCCTACTTGGTTATTCAGGGCAAGCATGAACAGGAGTCTATAATGTTCTGGGAGAGGGTGAGGGGAGGTGGGGGGGGCGATGAGATTATTAATATGTCTCAGTGGCCGCTATCTGTGACATTGACCTTCTATCCCAGATAATTCCCATTGTTTGATGAAATTGCAGAGCAAATGTGCAGGAAGGACAGGAAAAATCATGTGTAAATAAGGTGGACCTCGCCAGAGATTCCCATAGTCCGCGCTGCTTGAGAACCCAAAACAGCCCCCGGTCCGCAGCTCATTGATTTCCTGCCTTTCCTCGACTTGTCCATTGTTGGAAGCCTTTTTAATTTAGCCATAAATTGGGAAAGCTCAAGCTATGAGCTGTTCTATTTTCTTCCTGTCAGGATGAGGGATTTGTTTTATGATCCATTGTGTATTAAATACAAGTAATCTGGGAAAGTGATTGGCCGGGCCTCTCCGGGTCTGATCGAGGATTCTGATAGAGACACAGAGCTCATTCTGAAAGGGAGGAAACGTTTGTGGATAAACAAGGGTTTTGTGGTATCACTAGCAGGTCCGAGTGACCAGGGTAAATTGGGGTAAATGTAGATTGGACCAGAGACCGCTCACGGTTTCTCAGCCTGTACTTCTCTCCCTAGTCAGGAGATGGCGTTCTCAACTGAACAAACTTTTACAAGGTATTCGTTGCCTTTCAATACGTTCTTTAATGCCATGCAGACCAATTTTGATAGGTGTTTTCTTTAGTGGAGAATTTAACAGGGTTTAGATTCATGGATAGCCTAAATTTGAGTTGTAAGCCTTCCATACTGAACGAAGTTCCCAGCCTGTGTGCCTATATCTCCTGAGAAAAGTGCATCAGTCAAGCGCGGAGACGCTGAGTTATTGAGATGGGGGTCATTGCTTTCTCGTCCGCAGAATTGCAGCACACAACATCGTCTACACTAAGGCGTTAAATTGCTAGATGAGACATGAAAGATTCAGTTGCATGGGCCTGAATATATAATCACCTGAACGACCTACAATACATTTCTTGGATCCACAATAAGAGGAGCCGTGGAAGTGAATTTTAAAACATTTGTTCATTTGTTAAAGACCACATGTATAGTGTTTTAAACCATTGTCTAATTTATGTTTATTTGAAAAACTCGCCATATAGTCTAGTCCATTATATTACGTAAGTATATTAAATAGTTCGGCTTTATCAAAAGAACCCAAGCCTTTGTTATTATGATTATAGCACATAAAGTGTGTAATAGCTGTTTAATAACAGATTACAAACCAAAAAGCCTGCTCGAGGCTTTTGTTATTTCTCCTATTTTACGCCACTTACCGTTTCATTCTGATTTTGGGTGACACTTCACATCTGCGGCATCCGGATAATGTTTTTTGTACATCGACTTACAAGTGCTGTGAAATTTCTCAAGGGTTTTCATGCTGATTTGTTTGTATTAGTTGTTTGTTTTAGCAACTCAATTACTTGGGAAAATGTTCTCAGTTTAAGTATTGGACGAATCCATCACTACATTTTCAAAGCATTTCCCAATTTATATTGCAGTGTAGGAAACATGAGGCTACTTTGCTTTAACAAATTATTTACGCTTGAGTTTCACAGGATATCAGTGGGCTATTTACAGTGCCTTCAGAAAGTATTCACACCCCCTTGGCTTTTTACACATTTTCTGGTGTTACAGACTGAATTTTAAATTGATTAAAGTCATATTTTGTGTCACTGGCATACATACAATATATCATAATGTTAAAGTGGAATTATGTTTTTAGACATTTTTACAAATTAATTAAAAATGAAAAGCTGAAATGTCTTGAAATGTTTTATTTTATGGCAAAACTAAATAAGTTCAGGAGTGAAAATCTGCTAAGTCACATAATAAGTTGCATGGACTCACTCTGTGTGCAATAATAGTGTTTCAAATTATTTTTGACCGCACACATACAATTATTTGTAATTGGCGAGTTTCTCAGTCGAGCAGTGAATTTCAAACACAGATTCAACAACAAAAAACAGGGAGGTTTTCCAATGCCTTGCAAAGAAGGGCACCTATTGGTAGATATATATTTTTTATTTAATGCAGACATTGAATATCCCTTTGGATGTGGATTTGTAAAAATGTTTTTGTGGATTTGTAAAAATGTCTAAAAACATAATTCTACTTTGACATTATGGGATATTGTATGTATCAAAACACTCAGTCACTACAAAGATACAGGCGTCCTTCCTAACTCAGTTGCTGGAGAGGAAGGAAACCGCTCAGGGATTTCACCATTGGTGACTTTAAAACAGTTACAGAGTTGAATGGCTGTGATAGGAGAAAAAGGAGGATGGATATACAACATTGTAGTTACTCCACAATACTAAACTAACTGACAGAGTGAAAAGAAGGAAGCCTGTACAGAATACAAATATTCCAAAACATGCATCATGTTGGCATTAAGGCACTAAAGTAAAACTGCAACAAATATGGCAAAGAAAATAACTTCATGTTCTGAATACAAAGTTCTATGTTTGGGGCCAATCCAACACAACTCATCACTGAGTACCACTATTCATATTTTCAAGCATGGTGGTGGCTGCATCATGTTATGGGTATGCTTGTCATCGGCAAAGACTAGGCAGTTTAGGATAAAAAGAAACGGAATAGCGCTAAGAACAGGCAAAATTCTAGAGGAAAACCTGGTTCAGTCTGCTTTCCAACAGACACAGGGAGGCATGTTCACCTTTCAGCAGGACAATAACCTAAAACACAAAGCCACATATACACTGGAGTTGCTAACAAGGTGACAATGAATGTCCCTTAGTGGCCTAGTTACAGTTTTAACTTAAATCCCCTTGAAAATCTATGGCTTTACTTCAAAATGCATTAGTGAGTATCTGGTTTATAAAGGGGCTTCATTTGTTTGACTTGTTTATCTACACTCAGCTTGTGTATGAGTCAGAGCATTACGGCACCACGAGCCCCTCGGTGGGGATTCCTGGGCCGGGTAGGTGCAAACTGACTCCATGAGGGAGCTACTCCCTGATGCCGACCGCCGCAACGAGTCAGGCTGCTGAGTCGCTCTAATGGAAGCACTGTGTATAAGGTGAATTCCAGCACATCCTCCCAAAGAGGGGAAAAAAAGGGAAGAAAAAGAAAATATCGCAGCCAAATCCACATGAAATAGTTCCACCATTCATATGGAGAGACCTCCCATTGACACGGGCGAAAAGCTGCATTACGCCTCCATCATGAGTCTCTACAGACGAGCCCACCTAGACAATTTATTTTGGTTAAGTGTGGGGCGATTCAATCAGGTGGCAAAAACATATTTAAAAACTCACACGAATTTAGGAGTGATATAACTTTTGATACAACACCCGTGTCATGGTGTGTAATTTTCGGACTTATCAGAATTTGAATAGTTATAGTGACTTCACTGCGAATTAGCCAACAACTTTATTTTGTAATGATTATGCTGAAAATGTTAGTGTTCTAAATATGTGTTCTAATATCTATAATGTAACCTAATCGAGATTTTTTTTTAAACCTAACAAATGCAATACAATATCGTAAACATATCCAGGTGAGTGAAATAGACACTGCATTAACCATATCATTGATACTTTTGAAATTTGAAGTCAAATCAGAAACGGACATTTTTGCATATGGCTACTATCTCTCCCACCGAACACCCCCGAACACCCCCACCCCTCAAAAAAGTCCCGGAGTCTCCTCACGGACCAATTCGCATTAAAAGAGAGCAGAGGAAATGAAAGGGGAAAAATGTAAATAAAACATTTCCGTGGTCTGGAAGTAGACCCGTTGCGAGCGCGTGTTAATCTCCACCTCGGTAATTTGGTTCTCCAGGAGAAGACAGAAGCCCCGCTGCTGTGCCCTGCACTTCATAAATCACAGCTTTATGTGGACAAGGTCAGCGGCCCCCTGGCTCAGCCCAGCTCCTCCGAGCGACACAGCGCGCCCGCTATGTTTTCCCTGCCGCCCGGGGCTCTCAGGACCAGACCAGCTCACTTCTAATTACTTTGGATTATTTTCATTTGCCGGGGTCAGCCAGGCATTCCGGGAGAGGGATGATTTCCTACAAATTCTTCGGCCTTTGATGACTGGGCCCTGCGTGTTTTCCGAATTAGTACCCCATCATTTTGGCACTGTCTGTTCTGTTTTAGCGGCCCCCCAGCCCACTCCCGTGACAGCTCTGCTCTGCAGTGGGGCGCAGGCCAGGTTCCATCCCAACAACATGCAGGCGCTTTCCCACCCGAGACTGAGTGGGAGAGAAGCAGACATATGCTGACAGCTAAAATATAACTAGGAGATTTTAGAAAAAACGAAGTATAAATAGGCAAATCAATAAACTGAGAATTAGGAAAAGCTTTTTGATCCCTGTTGCTTTAGAATATATGAATTAACCTATGGGCCTATGGTATAGGCTTTAGCAGCAATCGGATGCTGTGATGAATGTCTAACCTCACAGTTAAGCTTAGTTTTGATATAATTATAATATGGTCTGATATAGGCTATGTGATGCATGAACTCGGATCTATGTTAGTGAATAACGTGTGCTTAAAAGTATTTTTAACGTGTGCTTAAAAGTATCTTTGCTGCACATTGACGGTTCAATTCGCTTTTATTCCGATTCCAGAAAGATCCACATCTATAAGAGATCCTGCATGTGAATAAGATATATTGTCTCCTGTAGCTAAAATGAAGTAAATTGAATTGACAGCAGGAATGACTAGACGTGACTGGAGCGTTAAAACAAGGCATTGACCAAACATGACCACTGGCCTGAGGTACAATGTAGGCTACTATTCACACTGTGGGAGGAGGTAAATGTACAAATCAGAGAGTGGGGCGAGGACTTGAAAACATACATGCAGCTGATTTTTGGAGCTACCCGGCGTGTGCCCCTGCTCCAAAGAGCAGCCGGAGGAATGCACCGTCGCGGGTGGGGGGGCTGAGTAGGAGGAGGAGGAGGAGGAGGGGGGGGGGTGTTACTGAGTCTGAGAGAGGTCCAACAGGCTGCGGTAATCACACAGACACTTCCTCCGCAGCGCCTCAACACACAGGCAACTCTGTATGTGTATGTGGACCACGGGGTGCGATAAAGTCGCACTGGAGTCAAAGGTAACGTTTTGAAAACATAAATTCAGCGTCGGAGAGCTGGAAAGTAAAACAAGCCTGGCCAGCAAGCCAGCCAGCCCGCCCCACCCGGCCGGATAAAGCCCGGTAATTAGAGCATGTTGTTGGTCGCTGCAGGGTGAACAAATTGCTTCTTAAACGCTCGTAGATATCATCTTTAAAAGAGCCCCTTGATGTAAGGAAAGATGCAATAGAACACACCACTTCAGACCAGAGGAGCGGGCGTCGCACATTCATTACATTTATGGAGCTGTCCGGCCACGTTTGAAATGGAGATCACTTGAGACAGGGACTGCGTGCTTTTCATACACCGTGACCAATTGAAAGGCTAATATTGACTGTTTCCGGGATATGTGAAATAGCCGTCACATATAATGTCTGATGAAGCAAGACACTCAAACACCCGTTTCTCTAAGAGAGCCCATTCCACTCCATCCATCCCACCCTAAAAACTCCCCCTCCTCGGTGTCTAGGTGAGATTTATGTCATTTCAGAAAGGTAAACTTGTTAATGACCAGTTTAACCCTAACTAGTTTTTACACGCAGGTGTTCAGACATAACCATGGCATCACGCACACGTCACCAAGGCGCAGAGTCAAGGCGCGGGTTGATGGTTTGAGGGCGTGCCTTTCCAAATACGGCTTTCCATGAATTGCCCCATTTCTTGAAGCGTTTATTTTTTTTCGTGTTAGGTCTGCACACACCTTTTAATGACAGAAAATACCAAAACCACACATTTAATTCACAAGGACTTTCCAATGATCAAAGAAAACAACACATTCTGCCTCCATAATAATACCCAAAACAAGAATCAGTGCAATGCATTTTTGTGGGTGAGCACTTGCCTGTATTGTAAGACAGTCATTTACTTTGAAAACATCCTTATTTGAGTCCAAAGTAATTTGCATTATCAATGCAAAAAAAAACTAAAGAACGTCAGTAAAAGCCAACAAACTCACTAACCCTCTTCCATGGGTTAGTGGAGCAGCTCCTATTTAAGGCTTCACTGGTTTCCAGCACCATCAGAGGCCCATAAGATTGGCCAGAATTATATTTAACCGAGATCTTTGTGCTGAGTACAGGGCACATGGTACAGCTCCGACATGCTTTTGCCATTCAGACCAACACTCTCATTATATGACACAGCTTCCAGTTGGAATTCACACACACACACACACACACACACACACACACACACACACACACACACACACACACACACACACACACACACACACACACACACACACACACACACACACACACACACACACACACACACAACACACACACAAACACAAACACAGACACACACACACATCTGATTTCGCTGAAGTCCACACAAATCCTGGGAATCTGAGACTTATTTGAGAAACTATGCATTATGCTCCCATCTCCTCCCCAACAGTCAAAAGGTGTGTATGTGTGTGTGATGTGTGGGCATGCAGGTCTACCCTCAACCCTGAAACAATGCAATCACACCATGGCACATTGCAGCAGTCCGACTTGATTGAGTCATCAGACATGGTGCGTCAATACTCAAGGTTTATTCAATTCCAGACCAATCATTCTGGTGTCATACACTTTTGGGTTAATATTGGAACCGGAGGCTGGGGCCGGGGAGAGATAAATCAGCTTTTATGATGGGTTGTTATGGTTTTTACGGCGCTGGTTTGTGAGGGACTGATTTGGGGATCAATCACAGGTGGTGTCTGCTGGCGGGGTGTGCCGGGGATCGATGGTGGATCTGGGGCCTGCAGTGATGGAGGACTGCTGAACTATGACCAGACCATCCCTCCCTCCCTTCCTCCCCGCTCTGGCACAACTGAAGGAGCATGACACCCACCCATATCATCATCATACCTGACCTCTCTCCCCCTCGCTCGCAATTCACTTCTTTATCTGGATGGCACCTCTGAAAATTCCATTGTCACACAACATTTAACAAAGACAAAAGTCCCAGGCCCACGCTCTATAAGCTGCTGGAGAGAAGCAACAAAACCCCTTTAAGCCAGGACATTAACCTGGAAGGAATCAGGGCCGGTTTTCACAATCACAAAGCACCTCCGATCTTGGCTCAGTTTAGATTTTTCGATCACAATGATTATATCGACAAAGGAGACCTGATCCTAGGTCAGTAGTCTTTCTCTGAGATACTCATAAAGGAAAGCCACAGTTTGCTTACGCAGGAACAGACGAGTAACAAACATGTTAGTTGTCTGGATACAGTACCGTTATGGCCCTAAGGGTTAGTTTAACAGTTAAAGACAGTGGTTAGTGGTGTGTCCGACTGCACTGAGAGAGACTAGCATTGGGAGGGTATGAGTTATTTAGTGTTTAACTGCCCCTTTAAATCTCTCTGTTTGTATGTGGAGAGATGGCTCAGAACAAACAAACATACCCACATAAATACAGTACACGTGTGGCACAGACCCAGATATAGACACCATAGTTACTGTCCATGCTTAGACACACACACGCATACGCACATGCACACACACACACACACACACACACACAAAGAGACACACTGTTTTTACACACACACACAACATGTCCCGTAGCTGTCAGACGGCAGCTTCCTCCTTTCTGTCAGCGTGGCCCGACTGAAACAAAAGACCCGGGGAGCGAGGCAACCTTGTTTCTCAATTAGAGGAAGTTGGTCCCGATTACGCTGCCCCTGCAGAAGCATTCCGATCCTGTGAACTCGTCCAGCCGCTGCCAGCAGGCCCTAAACCAGCCAGAGAGAGTGAGAGAGTCTTAAAGTACTGGCGTGCCCCACCCAGACTCCCCGTCCTCCTCTTCTCTCCTCCTCTCCACACGCATGCACACACACACTCTCCTTCCCACCGCGTCCTCCTCTTCTCTCCTCCTCTCCACACGCATGCACACACACACTCTCCTTCCCACCCCGTCCTCCTCTTCTCTCCTCCTCTCCACACGCATGCACATACACACTCTCCTTCCCACCCTGTCCTCCTCTCCTCTCCTTTCTTCCCCTCCTCTCCTCCCCACCCCTTTCCTCCTCTCCTCCCCTCCCCTCCTCTCCACCCCACCCCACCCCTGTCCTCCTCTCCGCCCCTCCCTTCCCCTCCTCTTCTCCCCACCCCTGTCCTCCTCTCCTCCCTCCCTTCCCCTCCTCTCCACCCCACCCCTTTCCTCCTCTCCTCTCCCTTCCCCTCCTCTTCTCCCCACCCCTGTCCTCCTCTCCTCTCCTCCCTTCCCCTCCTCTTCTCCCCACCCCTTTCCTCCTCTCCTCCCTTCCCCTCCTCTTCTCCCCACCCTGTCCTCCTCTCCTCTCCTCCCTTCCCTTCCCCTCCTCTTCTCCCCAACTCCTTCCTCCTCTCCTCCCTTCCCCTCCTCTTCTCCTCACCACTTTCCTCCTCTCCTCCCTTCCCCTCCTCTTCTCCACACCCCTGACCTCCCCTCCTCTCCTCCCTTTCCCTCCTCTACTCCCCACCCCTTTCCTCCTCTCCTCCCTTCCCCTCCTCTCCTCCCTTCCCCTCCTCCCCACCCCTGTCCTCCTCTCCTCTCCTCCCTTCCCCTCCTCTTCTCCCCACCCCTTTCCTCCTCTCCTCCCTTCCCCTCCTCTTCTCCCCACCCTGTCCTCCTCTCCTCTCCTCCCTTCCCTTCCCCTCCTCTCCCCAACTCCTTCCTCCTCTCCTCCCTTCCCCTCCTCTTCTCCTCACCACTTTCCTCCTCTCCTCCCTTCCTCTCCTCTTCTCCACACCCCTGACCTCCCCTCCTCTCCTCCCTTTCCCTCCTCTACTCCCCACCCCTTTCCTCCTCTCCTCCCTTCCCCCTCCTCTCCTCCCTTCCCCTCCTCCCCACCCCTGTCCTCCTCTCCTCTCCTCCCTTCCCCTCCTCTTCTCCCCACCCCTTTCCTCCTCTCCTTTCCTCCCTTCCCCTCCTCTTCTCCCCACCCCTGTCCTCCCCTCCTCTCCTCCCTTCCCCTCCTCTACTCCCCACCCCTTTCCTCCTCTCCTCCCTTCCCCTCCTCTTCTCCCCACCCCTGTCCTCCCCTCCTCTCCTCCCTTCCCCTCCTCTTCTCCCCACCCCTGTCCTCCCCTCCCTTCCCCTCCTCTCCTCCCCACCACTGTCCTCCAGTCAGAACAAGTAGAGCCTCCTTTGCCCTGAGAAGAGTAGAGAATTCCAGCTTCCTCACACCCTCAGCTCTATGTCCCTGACAAATGTGTTCACTCCTGGTGTTTATAAGAAGTGAGGTTAGTCATAATCTAGAGAGAGGGAGTATTTACACACTGTGGATATTCTGATAAAAGGCGACGTATTCAATTTCTGTTTGTTTGACAGGCACACTGTCTCTCTCTCTCACGTTGACAGGAAGACCCCCATCCATTCACCCGAGGGTTGCAACCCTAACAGTATTCTCTCTTGCGGCACTCAAGTGCTAACACATATTAAGTAAATGAAGAGTCTCTTCAACCCAGGGAGACAAACGAGCTTCTTAAACACAGGAGGTGTGGCGGTTTGATCTTCCATCGGCCCGTGTTAATGATGAAATCTAGGCCGGCTCGTATTGATGATGTAACTAGGACTGATCCAGGACTGTGTACATTTTAGACCGAGATGGCCCCAATGTTTCTAGCCAGGTGCTCAAGCTCTTCACATCTGTTTACGAAAGAGAGAGAGTATGTATGTGTGTGTGTGTGGGGGGGAGGTTAAGGGGATACTGATGGGATGGGAAGGACTGTGTGTATACATGGCGGTACTTCAAAGCCATCCCGTTACCCGGGCCGACAGTGCAGAGAGTTTACACCCATCCACACCCAGCCAACAGCACTAAACCACAGGTCAGAGTGTCTCCTCTCATTCTTCACCTCCAGCCAGTGGCCAGGTCCCTCTCTCCCTCTCCCTCTCTCTCTCCCTCTCCCTCTCCCTCTCCCTCTCCCTCTCTCTCTCCCTCTCTCTCTCCCTCTCCCCCTCTCTCTCTCTCTCTCTCTGCTGTTTATTGTCATCTCAGCCAGAGAAAAAAACACTGACTGTGCGGTGTAAAACACTGAAGGGGGATGAGGGGCAGGAGTTGAGGCGGCAGAGGCCCCCAGGGTGGGCAGGAATGGGCGAGGGGGGGGACCAAGGCTGGCTTGGGGGTTAGTGTAATCTTGGTGCTGAATAGACGGGAGCTCCTAATAGAAACCCGTCGTCCGGCTGCCACTGAGAGAAACAAGAGCTGTAATGGATGGGCTCAGCTCTGACTCCCCCACTCCCCCCTCCCCCCCCCCCCCACCCATGTGACCCCTGTGTTGGTCAGAAGTAAGAGCTAAAGAAGCATTGTAGCCCCGGGCCTGATTGAATGGGGAGGAGGGGAGGTGGATGGAGGAGGAGGGTGGAGGGGGGGGTATAGGGAGCCCAGCCGCGCTGATAGACCAATTTCCCAGTACTGTGAGCAGCTAGGTCTTGATTGATGAGGGCCGGTGCTGGTGAGAGGAGACCCATCACATACGATCACATAAATACTTATTCAGCTCAAATTCTCCCTGACAAGCCTTGCGACAGCTTTGTGCTGTCACAGATATCATTGGAAGGAAACCGCTCCATTAATCATGCGTAATTAACTTTCCTGAGGGGTTCCGCTGGAAACCAGTGTGAAAGAACGACCCAGTACCAAATCCCAGTAACCAGTGTGAAAGAACAACCCAGTACCAAATCCCAGTAACCAGTGTGAAAGAACGACCCAGTACCAAATCCCAGTAACCAGTGTGAAAGAATGAGCCAGTACCAAATCCCAGTAACCAGTGTGAAAGAACGAGCCAGTACCAAATCCCAGTAACCAGTGTGAAAGAACGAGCCAGTACCAAATCCCAGTAACCAGTGTGAAAGAACGAGCCAGTACCAAATCCCAGTAACCAGTGTGAAAGAACGACCCAGTACCAAATCCCAGTAACCAGTGTGAAAGAACGAGCCAGTACCAAATCCCAGTAACCAGTGTGAAAGAACGACCCAGTACCAAATCCCAGTAACCAGTGTGAAAGAACGAGCCAGTACCAAATCCCAGTAACCAGTGTGAAAGAACGAGCCAGTACCAAATCCCAGTAACCAGTGTGAAAGAACGACCCAGTACCAAATCCCAGTAACCAGTGTGAAAGAACGAGCCAGTACCAGAGCAGGGCCCACCTGAACTTAACAAATCCCAGTAACCAGTGTGAAAGAACGACCCAGTACCAAATCCCAGTAACCAGTGTGAAAGAACAACCCAGTACCAAATCCCAGTAACCAGTGTGAAAGAACGACCCAGTACCAAATCCCAGTAACCAGTGTGAAAGAATGAGCCAGTACCAAATCCCAGTAACCAGTGTGAAAGAACGAGCCAGTACCAAATCCCAGTAACCAGTGTGAAAGAACGAGCCAGTACCAAATCCCAGTAACCAGTGTGAAAGAACGAGCCAGTACCAAATCCCAGTAACCAGTGTGAAAGAACGACCCAGTACCAAATCCCAGTAACCAGTGTGAAAGAACGAGCCAGTACCAAATCCCAGTAACCAGTGTGAAAGAACGACCCAGTACCAAATCCCAGCGTCTTAACTGGGACTGGATTAAAAGCAGAGGCAGATTCTTCCCGAGTCGCTCCGTTTGTACAGGAAATGGCTTCATTAGTATAGGTTTATGCTCTAATGGGCCCGATACAAAGCGTCCTCTCTCTCACCATCCACACAGTGCAATATCCTGTGAGTGACTGTTGGTTCTAATGTGAGTGTTTGAAGTCCAGAGCAGGGCCCACCTGAACTTAACTACCTTCACCCCCTCCCTTTAAGTACACTACTGGAGGCTGGATGCGGAGTGCACATCAAGCCCCCTAGTCTCATACAGTGGGACCAACACAGCACAGGAAGAGTCTCTGGGGTTCCAAATTGGACCAGGGGCTCTTTGTTTTAAACCAGCAGACCACATGATGTAGTGGTCCAATATTCTCAACAACACCCCACACACACCCACTCCACCCTGCCCTATTTAGCAACAAACCCCCCTGTCCCAACCCCCCCACCATACCCCATTCCGCCTACCTCATCTGCATTCCATCCCTCCCTTAATCGCACCCAGCCCCACCCATCTCTACCCAGCCCCACCCATCTCTACCCAGCCCCACCCATCTCTACCCAACCCCACCCATCTCTACCCAGCCCCACCCAACTCTACCCAACCCCACCCATCTCTACCCATCCCCACCCAACCCCACCCATCTCTACCCATCCCCACCCATCTCTACCCAGCCCCACCCATCTCTACCCAGCCCCACCCATCTCTACCCAGCCCCACCCATCTCCACCAAGCCCCAACCATCTCTGGCCGGCCCCACCCGTGTGTGTTAGTGTGCCTTGTGATGGTTTTGTGTGTGAAGTGACCAGCTGGAATAGGAGGTGACAGGAACACAGGTTGTTTGGGAATAGGACTGAATTCCCACTATGTCTGCTCCTCAGTCAGTCTCCCTGGTAATGTCTCCCATGTTTCCCTTTGTCTCACCAGGAGACTGAGGTGAGAACCTATCAATGCTGCTATTTATCTGGGACAGCTTAGGGAGGGGGACTGCAGCTGCAGGTGGGGTCCTGTCTTGTTGGGATGGTGTGTATGTGTGCTTTTGTCTGTGTGTGTGTGTGCACATGTGTGTGTGTATGTAGCTAGTTTCACACACTCAGAGCCAGACTCCTTGCTCGTCCTCAGTCACCCTCACACATTAATGTCCATTTCCCCTGCTGGGTGACAACATCTCCCTTATTACAATGGTGAGATCTGACTAACATCCTGTCTGTTGATGAGCTCTGTTAGGCCTCCTGACACACACACACACGCACATGCATACACACAAAACACAAACATCTCAAATACAGTCAAATACAGTCAAAATGATAACAAGTGGGTAGAAGACTGTTATTGTACAACAAACATAACCTTGTTATGTTTGTTGTACTTGTTCTAACTCAGCTTGGCCAGTGTAACAGCTTGTAGGGTACTGAACCAATAAGCAACTTAATCAGGAGAGAGCGGTCTATTAACCTGGTCCCAGATCTGTTTCAGCTGCCTTGCCAACTCCTACGGTCATTGTCACGCCACAGCACAAACAGATCTGGGACGAGGCTAAGAGACTGAACCCTACCACACTCCTCTCCCTGTGACAGGACCTAGTATCCCTAACTTAACTTTCTTTGGAGGACCACTGGACAACCATGTCACTGAACAACATGTTGGTAGTTTCAGCTGTACACCTCAGCCAGAGAGGGGAGAATTAGACTGTTGGGAGACTTGTGTTGGTGTCGAAACGTCAACAATCCCTTTGCCATTGGAGCAGGCCCGTAACAGCCCGTAACAGCCCGTAACAGCTCGTAACAGCCCGTAACAGCCTGTAGCAGCCTGTAGCAGCCTGTAGCAGCCTCCTAAAGCAGCCTGTAGCAGCCTGTAGCAGCCTCCTAAAGCAGCCTGTAGCAGCCTCCTATAGCAGCCTGTAGCAGCCTGTAGCAGGCTCCTATAGCAGCCTGTAGCAGCCTGTTGCAGCCTCCTAAAGCAGCCTGTAGCAGCCTCCTATAGCAGCCTGTAGCAGCCTGTTGCAACCTGTAGCAGCCTACTTTAGCAGCTTGTAGCAGCCTGTAGCAGCCTGTAGCAGCCTCCTTTAGCAGCCTGTAGCAGCCTCCTATAGCAGCCTGTAGCAGCCTCCTATAGCAGCCTGTAGCAGCCTCCTAAAGCAGCCCGTAACAGCCTGTAGCAGCATGTAGCAGCCTCCTATAGCAGCCTGTAGCAGCCTGTAGCAGCATGTAGCAGCCTCCTATAGCAGCCTGTAGCAGCCTGTTGCAGCCTGTAGCAGCCTCCTATAGCAGCTTGTAGCAGCCTGTAGCAGCCTCCTATAGCAGCCTGTTGCAGCCTGTAGCAGCCTCCTATAGCAGCCTGTAGCAGCCTCCTAAAGCAGCCTGTAGCAGCCTCCTATAGCAGCCTGTAGTAGCCTGTAGCAGCCTCCTATAGCAGCCTGTAGCAGCCTCCTATAGCAGCCTGTAGCAACCTATAGCAGCCTCTTATAGCAGCCTGTAGCAGCCTCCTATAGCAGCCTCCTATAGCAGCCTGTAGCAGCCTCCTAAAGCTACCCGTAACAGCCTGTTGCAGCTTGTAGCAGCCTGTTGCAGCTTGTAGCAGCCTGTGTAGCAGCCTCCTAAAGCAGCCTGTAGCAGCCTGTAGCAGCCTCCTATAGCAGCCTGTAGCAGCCTGTTGCAGCCTGTAGCAGCCTCCTATAGCAGCTTGTAGCAGTCTGTAGCAACCTCCTATAGCAGCCTGTTGCAGCCTGTAGCAGCCTCCTATAGCAGCCTGTAGCAGCCTGTTGCAGCCTGTAGCAGCTTGTAGCAGCCTGTAGCAGCTTGTAGCAGCTTATAGCAGCCTGTAGCAGCCTGTAGCAGCCTATAGCAGCCTGTAGCAGCCTGTAGCAGCCTGTAGCAGCCTATAGCAGCCTGTAGCAGCCTGTAGCAGCCTATAGCAGCCTGTAGCAGCCTGTAGCAGCCTATAGCAGCCTGTAGCAGCCTATAGCAGCCTGTAGCAGCCTATAGCAGCCTGTAGCAGCTTGTAGCAGCCTGTAGCAGCTTGGGGCAGCCTGTAGCAGCGTGTAGCAGCCTGTAGCAGCTTGGAGAAGCCTGTAGCAGCTTGGAGCAGCCTGTAGCTCTGCCAAGTAAAGTACAGGACCAGACAGCCAGGCCAGAGAGAGGAAGGCCCACGACAGGCTGGCAGGCAGGTAAGTACAGATAGCAGCCCCTGGATAAAATACCCTCCAGTCATACACACACACACACACACACACACACACACACACACACACACACACACACACACACACACACACACACACACACACACACACACACACACACACACACACACACACACACATACAAGGAGTAGGACTGGAATTTGACAGCTCCATTGCTATAGGCTATATGAGACAGGTGGCTGGACCACACGCAGAAGAGGAGAGGAGTGGAGGAGAAGAAGAGAGGAGAGTGAGGGAGAGAGGGAGGGAGGGAGAGTGAGGGGTCAAGTACACCCAGTCAGCTCAGCTTGACTTATATGGAGACACAGAGAGAGAGAGGCAACTATAAGCTCTTGAGTTAGACCGGCCTATAAGCACCTCTCCTCTGTGTGTGTGTGTGTGTGTATGTGTGTGTCTTCTGCCAAATAAACTACAGCGCTAACTCATAGCTTTGTCCCTCAGGACAGCTGATTGGCTGACAATCTAGACTGTTTCACAGAAACAGATAGCAGGGATTGGAAGAAGTCTGTGGAGCCGCTGTTTCTAAGTGTCATTACAGGCGTGTGTACGACAGCATTCAGGGCAGAGGACTTGCTTGCTGCGTCATCCCAGGTGTGTGTGTGTGTTGATGTGTTGGTGTGTGTATTCGGGTGCATTACTGTGTGCATATGTGTGTATCTGAGTGGCCTCTGTCATCCCTTCATCCCTTCATCCCATATCAGGCCCAGTGGTAGGCTTGCTATCCCCTCCTGTGGACTAAACACTGGCCTGTCTGTGGACGAACCAGCCTCTCCTGCCAGAGACGGCACAGGGAGGGCTAGGGAAAGGAGGGGAGGGAGGGCACCATGTGTCATCACCACTGTGTCGTACAAGGGAGAGTCTGTCTACCTGTCTGTGTGTGTGAGCCTTGAACAGTGACCCCTAGAGGCCTAGACAGGCCAGGCTAAACAAACCTCATTCCAGGAACACATGGGGAGAGAGAGAGAGAGAGAGAGAGAGAGAGATGAGAAAAGAAGAGAGGTGTGGGGGGGGACAGAGAGAGAGAGGGCCCCTGGCAGCAAGGCCTCAGTGTTAATCAGAGATATCCCTGGGTTGCCAGACTCAAGCCCCCAGGGTAAACAGAGAGAGGGAGGGAAAGGGAGAAAAGAAGAAAAACAAATGGGGGGAATAGAAAGACAAGGGTAGGAAGACAGATGGATGGAGCGAAAGAGTGAGAGAGAAAGGAGAAAGGACAGCGAGAGAGAGAGAGGAGGACGGATAGTCTGCATTCCTGTGGTCACAGCTGCGGCGCTGCAATCACTAAAATGTAGCGTTGTCTCAAGGCCGACGATTCCTGGACGCATTACAAAGGGGAAAAAAACAGCACGACATGTCTGCTTTCTGAATCAAAGAAGAGACTGGCAATCAACAGGCCCGGGTTTTACACTACACTACCGTCTATCTCTCTCTCTCCATCATTACCTCTCTCTCTCTCACTACCTCATTCTCTCTCTCGCTCTATCCGTCTGTCAGTGATGCGATGGGGTTGGTTGGGATGACCCCTCTGTCTTTTTTTACAGGGTCTATATTTGCTCCTCTCTTCACCACTGACCAATCTGGGAAGGCAGTCAAAAGCGGAGGCCATCGATCACAGCGCTGACAGTGGGGGCCCTGGCGGGGCCAGGCCTGTTATTTGGCTGATGTGATCACACGCATGTTTGTTTTACTATCCTTGTGGGGACCCAAACAATTATTCCCATTCAAAATACTATTTTCCATAACCCCTAACCCTAACACTAACCTTAACCCTAAGCCCCAAAACCCTAACCCTAAACCTAACCCCTATCCCTAATTCTAAAACTAACCCCTAAACCTAAAAATCTCCCCACAAGGATAGAAAAACCAAAGCAAACCAAACCAAACGACACACACACACACACACACACACACACACACACACACACACACACACACACACACACACACACACACACACACACACACACACACACACACACACACACACACACACACTCGCTGGCAAGGCTGGGGTTTGGTTTGGAGGCGCTCTGACTGTGCCCTTCGAGCATGTCCATAAAAAACACACTGGATCACCGGTTAGCTGCATGTTTGGGTCACATTGGCGTGAACGCTGCAGTAGTGGGCGAACTGTTGTAGTTGGAGAAGCAACGGTAGCAGCAAATGTTTCCGCTAGAAACGGTGTAGTTTCCCAGTAGTGTCCACTCCCCTATGTCTGCCCCAGACAATGGTTCAACATCCTCTGAGAAGAGGATCCTAAAAATATCAAATACACTCAATCTCCCCTGTGACTCATCCCACAGAACCTCTCTACCATTCAGTGGTGGGACTCTTCCCTGGACAGCTCATTGTTTCCTGCTTGACCCCCCTCCCCACCCCTCTCCTCTCCCCCCACCAGGGTAGGAGCCCAGCCCAGCCTGTGTACTATTGTCCGCCACTCACAACAGTTTATCATCACTCTGTGGCTATAATTGGAAGCAGAAGTATTTTCTATTGGGACGCGTCAATGACATGGCTATCTGTCTGTTCTGATATTCTCACCAGCTAATTTAGCCCCATCTGCATGACAGAGACGAGAGGAAAAGGAGGGGAGAGGGGTGGGGAGGAGAGGGGAAGAGCTGACAAACGATATAGGCACAGACATCACACACAGACAGATAGTGCTACATTCTAAAATACTATTATCTAGAGAAAACAGACCAAATGCACATGAACTGACCCAGAGGAAGACCCAGGACTATACAACACACACAAATAAATTCTACAATGCAATTGACACCATACTACAAACAGAGCCAGTAACATACAGAGACAACACTGTAAACACAGACATGATAGAATAAATACTCACCATCGATGGAAAGGAAATATTACATACACTCAAATAATATTACAAATGAACTGACAAATCACATGTTCACGCTCGAACGCGCGCGCACACACACACACACACACACACACACACACACACACACACACACACACACACACACACACACACACACACACACACACACACACACACACACACACACACACACACACACACACACACATTGGCCTAACACTTGAGGCATGAGATGAGGAGAGCTTGTGGTGGGAATGGTTGAAACAGGGCCAGTGTGTGTGTGTGTGTGTGTGTGTGTGTGTGTGTGTGTGTGTGTGTGTGTGTGTGTGTGTGTGTGAACACATCTGCCCATCTAACAAAAGGTGCATTCTTCATTAACGGTGTGTCCGTGAGAAGGACAGAATCTTCCACATGGAATCCCTCCTGATCTCTGTGGCAGGCTACTGCCAAGCCAGAGCAGAGGCCCACTACCCTGCTTCCTTTCTCCTCTAACCCCTCAGCCCTGCTACCTGAACAATGAACAATTTGTTCATATCCACTGCAGAAGAAAAGAGGGACTGACAAAGCAGGAGATAAGGTTACATTGTTAAATGGATGTCCTACCCTCTTACACCCTACAGGTGTGCGGCAACTGAAAAAGGATTCAAAACACCAAAAACCACAACTTCCCTCCCTCCCTCCCTCCCTCCCTCCCTCCCTCCCTCCCCCTCCCCTCCCTCCCTCCCTCCCTCCCTCCCTCTCCCTCCCTCCCTCTGCTCATCGTCTCCAGAAAGTATGAATGGGGAGGAGGGGGTGAGGGCGGGAGGAGCAGAGCGTATTTCATGGACTCATTGAACGATTAGGGAGAGAGAGAGTTTTAGTGAACCCCCCCCCCACGGCGCTCACTCACTCAGCTGCTATCTAGGATCGCATCACGCTGCTCTGCACCTTCACACTAGCGCTCACCTTTTGCTCTCTCCCGTCTTTTCTCTCACTCTCACCCCCCTCTCTCTTTCTCTCTGTTTCTCCTCTCCACTCTCTTTCAATGGCATCTGACGCAGAGGCGACAATAGAATGAAGGGGAGTGCTTAAATGCTACTTTGCTGCCAGCTGCCAGGGAGTGAAGTCATCATCATTGCCACCCGTCAGACAGACTCTTGCTTTTCCCTGAATCCATTAAATATATTGCCTTAAACCATACCTCTAAACTCGAAAGACAAATAGTGTTTCTCTTTCTGGAACCTTCCAGAATATATTCATGCCTCTCTGTCTCCCCACTTCCCTCTGTCTATTCTCTCCATCTCACTGCCCCTCTCCCTCAGTACTCAACATGTACCACTCAAAACATGGTCCCAAAACATCTTTCTTTCTCAAACTTTCCTTATCCATCCATCTCTCTCTCTCTCTTCCCCTCTCCATGGGTATTCTCCATGTAAAATATTCTCCATCCATCTATCTGCCAACATAAGTATGGTTTTAATATGATGAGTCCTCTGGGGGCCCAATAGGGCTCTGTGTGTCTGTCTCCGGCTCTCTCTTCATCACTCTCTGTCATTGGTCCCCAGGGCTGGGATATACACCTCAGGGACAATCTAATTGGCCAAACCCAAATGGGTCATTCTGTTCCACCTACCATCCTGGGCTTTAATGGATAACTTGAGTGCACTGAGGCTTTGAAAATGTGGGGATATGTTTTCTGTCTGTTGCTTTCGTTGTTAATAATGGGAATTTAAGTTAAATAATAAGTAAAAGTCACTAATCACATCTTCTATGGAAACTCAATAGTGACAACTGAGAGAGTTTTGTCCGACATCTAACAACTTCCCAATATGGATACCATTGAGACATGCCATTAGGTACAGTGCCTTGCGAAAGTATTCGGCCCCCTTGAACTTTGCGACCTTTTGCCACATTTCAGGCTTCAAACATAAAGATATAAAACTGTATTTTTTTGTGAAGAATCAACAACAAGTGGGACACAATCATGAAGTGGAACGACATTTATTGGATATTTCAAACTTTTTTAACAAATCAAAAACTGAAAAATTGGGCGTGCAAAATTATTCAGCCCCCTTAAGTTAATACTTTGTAGCGCCACCTTTCGCTGCGATTACAGCTGTAAGTCGCTTGGGATATGTCTCTATCAGTTTTGCACATCGAGAGACTGACATTTTTTCCCATTCCTCCTTGCAAAACAGCTCGAGCTCAGTGAGGTTGGATGGAGAGCATTTGTGAACAGCAGTTTTCAGTTCTTTCCACAGATTCTCGATTGGATTCAGGTCTGGACTTTGACTTGGCCATTCTAACACCTGGATATGTTTATTTTTGAACCATTCCATTGTAGATTTTGCTTTATGTTTTGGATCATTGTCTTGTTGGAAGACAAATCTCCGTCCCAGTCTCAGGTCTTTTGCAGACTCCATCAGGTTTTCTTCCAGAATGGTCCTGTATTTGGCTCCATCCATCTTCCCATCAATTTTAACCATCTTCCCTGTCCCTGCTGAAGAAAAGCAGGCCCAAACCATGATGCTGCCACCACCATGTTTGACAGTGGGGATGGTGTGTTCAGGGTGATGAGCTGTGTTGCTTTTATGCCAAACATAACGTTTTGCATTGTTGCCAAAAAGTTCAATTTTGGTTTCATCTGACCAGAGCACCTTCTTCCACATGTTTGGTGTGTCTCCCAGGTGGCTTGTGGCAAACTTTAAACAACACTTTTTATGGATATCTTTAAGAAATGGCTTTCTTCTTGCCACTCTTCCATAAAGGCCAGATTTGTGCAATATACGACTGATTGTTGTCCTATGGACAGAGTCTCCCACCTCTGCTGTAGATCTCTGCAGTTCATCCAGAGTGATCATGGGCCTCTTGGCTGCATCTCTGATCAGTCTTCTCCTTGTATGAGCTGAAAGTTTAGAGGGACGGCCAGGTCTTGGTAGATTTGCAGTGGTCTGATACTCCTTCCATTTCAATATTATCGCTTGCACAGTGCTCCTTGGGATGTTTAAAGCTTGGGAAATCTTTTTGTATCCAAATCCGGCTTTAAACTTCTTCACAACAGTATCTCGGACCTGCCTGGTGTGTTCCTTGTTCTTCATGATGCTCTCTGCGCTTTTAACGGACCTCTGAGACTATCACAGTGCAGGTGCATTTATACGGAGACTTGATTACACACAGGTGGATTGTATTTATCATCATTAGTCATTTAGGTCAACATTGGATCATTTAGAGATCCTCACTGAACTTCTGGAGAGAGTTTGCTGCACTGAAAGTAAAGGGGCTGAATAATTTTGCACGCCCAATTTTTCAGTTTTTGATTTGTTAAAAAAGTTTGAAATATCCAATAAATGTCGTTCCACTTCATGATTGTGTCCCACTTGTTGTTGATTCTTCACAAAAAAATACAGTTTTATATCTTTATGTTTGAAGCCTGAAATGTGGCAAAAGGTCGCAAAGTTCAAGGGGGCCGAATACTTTCGCAAGGCACTGTAAATTAAGGATCTCTCTCTCTCTCTCTCTCTCTCTCTCTCTCTCTCTCCATATCAGCACGCAGTCACACCTGCTCTCCCCTTGACTAGGTCACTAAGTCCATATCTCTCTTCAGTGGTGTGAATTATGATGAATCATCATCAAATATTGTCTCAGGATTTTCTCTCTTTTCTTCCTCCCGCCATCTCTCCTCCTCTCCGAGAGGCTGTTTATCACTCTGCCATGACAGCTTTCCTCTGTCGCTCACATCCAAGAGAGAAGGGAGAGAGGTGTGCTGTGTCACAAACAGAACAATAGCAGAGCCTTCTAGATACGTGGCCTGTGTACATTCCACAAGACTTGCACAATGACTTATCTGGGCTGAAAAGACAGATAGAGGGCGAAACGAAATGAAGAAAGAAAGGATGAAAGAAAGACAGAAATGTGGAAAGATAGCGACGAGGAGGTGAAGAGGTGACAGGTGAGAGATTCGTTCAGTTTGCGTCTGAAAAGGTCACGGCAAGGTTGTACGAGTGTGTGTGTGCGTGCATGCTCACGTGTGTGTGTGTGGGGCCTGACTACTTTCACCACCCTCCACTGCTTACATATGGCTCAGAAGCACGTAGCTGGTTTCCAAACGCTAACATGAAACACAACCTGAGAGTAGAAGAGCTGGTGAGGTAATGTGATAGGACAATTTAAGACAGACTCTATCTCACAGCAGCTCAAAGGGTATTAGGTATAGAGCCTTTAGTCATGGGTCTCCTGAACCGGAATCAGTGGCGAGTTAGCCCAGCCTGAAGGAAACGGGATCTCATTTTAGCTAATCCAGATCTGAGACCTGCCCATAAAACTGTCCCTCTTAATGGATCACCACACACACACCCACACATACTTCCCCCCATAAAACTGTAAGCAGATACACATGCACAACTCTCAAACACACACACACACACACACACACACTTTCTCCCTTTAAACCCACACAAGTCCTCACACACACCACATTTCTTACCAGGGCTTTCCCTCTGAGGCTTCATTCAGATAATGCTCATGAATCCATAATGCACACCTTCATGTCAATTGTTTGCTGAAGCGTGTCAAATTTGCATGTGTATTTCAGAGCAAACAGAGTGGAGGGACATGAGTCTGTGGTGTGGACTGGCTCTCTCAGGAGAGGGGCCTCCCCCCGTAAGGCCTCCCCTCACACCCCAAAACCTCTCTCTCTCTCTCCCTCTCCCTCTCCCTCTCTCTCTCTCTCTCTCTCCCTCCCTCTCCCGCTTTTTCCAGGCCAAGCTCAGTGCTTGACCTCTCTGTGTCACTCAATCCACCCGGCAATATTTGCTTTTGTCATCATAAATATTAAATATGGCCAGGGGCAAATATTTGGGTTTGGCGACCTCGAAGTGGTAATGAATTAATGTTATTCATGAAGGAAGCTGGGGAGTCAGGGTGCTCTCAAAGACACACGTCCTTTCAGCCTCTCCAGCCCCTTACCGTAAAGCCTGGCCCGCCGCGGTTACACAGGGGAAAGACCCACTCCTGAGGGCCGCTGGGGTGTGTGTGTCTGTGTACTTGTTTGTGTGTATGCATGTGAAAGTATGTGTGAGAGCTAGGCTGGCATCACAGGGGAGAAAAAGGCGATCCCAGGCTGACTCAGGGCTCGGTGGGTAATTGTGACCTGTGAACCCTTGAACATCCTAAATCACCAATCCAAACACCCCGAGCCCCTGTAAATACCCAGACTCTAACCTGCAGCTACACCACAGGAACTCAGACCACTTTCTCATGAGCCCCAGGTCCCACTGAAACCTCTAGCCGTGCCCTGGCTGAGGGTCATCTAACCCTGGGGTGATTATCTCTCCCCTCTCTCCTTGACTCTGGTCCCTAGTGGCTGGGCTGCCCTGGGGAGGCACAGGTTAATGAGCTAATGGCCCAGGGTGAGTATTGGAATAATATAGGAATGTTTGCCCGGTCGCCCCTGATTGCAACAGAAGATAATTGGGAGACTATAAACCTAGCTAATCCTCCATTGATGCACCCCTCTGTCTCCCCTTTTTTGACATGGTAACAAAGAAACACAAGACACAAATACGCAGATGGACGCGTGCATACACACACACACGCACACGCACACACACACGCACACACACACATGCACACACATACAGACATACAAACCCAGTATCATCTAATCCCCCTCCCCTCTCCCCCTCCTCACCGTGCCCCTGTGCAAGGACAGCGCCCGTAGGAGGCCCTCGTCTCGGGGGCACAAAGGTTGTCGTTGGAGGGGCCCAAAGTGAAGTAAAGGATAGGCCCCCCGGGGCTCGTCACAAAGAGGGGGAGCGACGCGGAACAACAGAGCTCCGCACACCATTAAACCCCGGGTACAAACAGAGGTTCAAAAGGCCTAACCCTGGAAGCCTGGAGGGCCTTTCACCCAGGCCAGCCTCACAGCCCGGCCCAGCAGGGAAGCCTCTTCACAGGGAAGGATGAGATACAGAGCCCCTATATATCGGATCATCTAGACAATGTGGGGACAAAAGACGCTGTGTGTGTGTCTGTCTGTGGCTCTGGACAGGGTGGAAATGAGATTATGTCTTTTGTACTGTATTACAGTGTGTGAATGGGGCTGTGCGGCTGTGTTTGAAATGAATGAGACCTTGTCAGTGTACAGTGAAAATGTGCTTAACACCATGTGCAACAGTGCAAATAACGCCCCATCTTACACTCTAGACATTATTACATCTAGAGTTAAACAAGGAATGAGGCATCTCAGCTATCTTTAGCAAGTCTCTCTCTCTCTACAGATGAACTCTGAGTATTTCTCCTACAGTAACCTCTTCACTGTAACCAGCCACTCACTAACATGGCACATGGCTGAATTAGAAGCAATAGACGCAACGCTTCCATTCATTTCAACTCAGCATCGATGGAAATACCGAGCTGAGCTGAGCAGTGCCAAGCCAAGCCGGGCGGTGCCAAGCCTCAAGCCCAGGGCTGCCTCTTCACCCCCTCTCCTTGCATGGCCCTGCCGAGCGTGGGTCAGGTCCAAGGTCTTCTCTGGGTGCCAAAAGAACTCCCTCTAACCCAAAACACTGACACGGAGCCAGTCCCGATGTGAATGTCCTCAAAGAGATCCCATAAAACAAGACTGTCATTGTGGCATCCCAAGACGCTGCATGGCAGCTTTAAATTGAACGGTTCCCATTGACTTTGTTTTGTCAAGATCTATCATTGGCTAAATTAGGAGGTATGGATATAAAACACAATAAATACTATGGATAAAGCATATGGACGTACAGTATATATATATATGTTTGTCTGTAGTCTGTCTGTCTGTCTGTCTGTCTGTCTGTCTGTCTGTCTGTCTGTCTGTCTGTCTGTCTGTCTGTCTGTCTGTCTGTCTGTCTGTCTGTCTGTCTGTCTGTCTGTCTGTCTGTCTGTCTGTCTGTCTGTCAATCCGCCCGTCCATCTGTTTATCCACCCAACCATCCACTCATTCATTCATCCATCCATCCAACCAACCATCCACTCATTCATTCATCCATCCATCCACCCAACCATCCACTCATTCATCCATCCATCCACCCAACCATCCACTCATTCATTCATCCATCCATCCACCCAACCATCCACTCATTCATTCATCCATCCATCCACTCATTCATCCATCCATCCATCCATCCATCCATCCATCTAAGCACCATAAACAGTGCCAATAGCCCTCGAACTGCAGAGTGACTCTAACTGTAATCAAAACCAAACAGAGGCCTTCAGTGCTCTGGCTAACAAAGTGGAGAGTGAGCTCTGTCTGTGTCTCTGGACATGTTGTCATTGAGTTTATAGTAAAGTGGAAAAGTTGTCTATAAAACCACACACAGCTCAGTCCCATATGGGCAATGGTTGCATCTGGAGCAGCTAGGCACAGTTTAACAACTTTTATTGCATTTACTCTTCTGCAGGAGAGAGAGAGAGAGCGAGAGAGAGAGAGAGAGAGAGAGAGAGAGGGAGGGAGGGAGGGATAGATGGAGAGAGGGAGAGGAGGAAAGAGAGAGGGGGAGGGCGAGAGAAAGCGAGGGGGGAGAGAGAGGAGGGAGAAAGAGAGAGAGGGAGCAAGAGATGGAGAGAGAGCACATGGGAGAGAGAGAAAACAGAGAGAGAGAGAGAGAGAGTGAGAAAGAAAGAAAGAGAAAAGAGAGAGAGCATTTCTTTTGATTTTAAATTGGCAGCACTCTAAGGAAACATAATTTACTTTCCCCTTTAATAGATACATTTATTACGTAAAAATGACCCTAACAGGTTACAGCTGTGTTTCCTCCTTTGTGTTTTGCTTTATGGCATGTGGGAAATCCATTCTGGTTTATTCAGCACTGTCACTATATACACTCACTTCCCACTACTGCAGTCTTCCACTTCAGATTCTATCACTATATACACTCAGCACGTCCCACTACTGCAGTCTTCCACTTCAGATTCTATCACTATATACACTCAGCACTTCCTACTGTAGTCTTCCACTTCAGATTCTATCACTATATACACTCAGCACGTCCCACTACTGTAGTCTTCCACTTCAGATTCTATCACTATATACACTCAGCACTTCCTACTGTAGTCTTCCACTTCAGATTCTATTGTTTTTACTGGGATTCTATTGGATCGGTTAATGTCTAATGTTTGTTCAATAAAAATACAAAATACAATCAGGATGTAAAATATTGTAATTATATGATGATATACTATAATCTACACCTCAACACAGAGGGTGGCCTATGATGGTGGTCTATGATGTAACTACACTGGTGCAATTGTGTAATAAATCAAACGTGGCTGTACTGAACAGTACCCTCTACACTGTACAACACGGCCTCACTGTACACCGCTTCCTGCGGTGTGCAGCTATCATAAGGGTGGAGTTATTGCTTAATACCAGAGACTCTGCTTTGAGTCCGTTTTACACCATACTCAGCAGCAGAACATATGAACCAATATTTAAGCCCAGTAAGAAAGACTTTAATGTGTTCTCAAACACCCGCCACCATTCAGCCTGGATTTAACACAAACCCAGACGCCATGCACTCCATCACCAAGCACTCTGGAGTGTGTGTGCCCTCCCCCAGCCTCCCTCCCTCCAGCCTAGCCCAGCCCGGCCCCTCCCTCCCTCAGCCTGGCCCCTCCCTCCCCCAGCCCAGCCCGCCCCTCCCTCCAGCCTAGCCCAGCCCGGCCCCTCCCTCCCTCAGCCTGGCCCCTCCCTCCCCCAGCCTAGCCCAGCCCCGGCCCAGCCTCATGGATATAATTGAGAGTTAATGATGCAGTTGGATCTGTTCTTTACTTCATATTAAACAGAGCCCAGCGCTGCCGCCTGACCGTAAAAGCAGCAGCCACCCCCCCACTTACACCCCTCTCCCCCTCCCCCGCTCCACACTCCTCCTCTCTCATTCCTCCACAAGATGTCTTTAAGCATTCAGGGACGCGATGATTTAACAAGGGAGGGTGTCATTTCTCTCCAGGCCTGCAGG